>NW_016826903.1:268025-275304 GCF_001698545.2 Rhinopithecus bieti | reverse complement strand
TTCCTTCCTTCCTTCCTTCCTTCCTTCCTTCCTTCCTTCCTTCCCTTCTTCCCCTCTTCCTTCCTTCCTTCCTTCCAGTGGTGAATAAGCATTGTGTCTATGCTTAATCTTCTCAAGCAGATTCAGTACTCCCTGAGGCTCACACTTCTTTTGTCTCCCACTACACCTACCTGCAGTATCAGCCTTTTACATGTGTGACTGGGTTGCTGAATGAGACAACAGAGTTTACTGCTAATGCTGAAAAACCAGTGAGCCCCTTGGGGACAATAATCTGAATTGTCACCATAGTTAATCACAGAGTCAGGATGGAACCAAGACCTGACAAAGAGTCCAGTGATCTGATGGGAATAAAGGTCTCCTCCACCTCTCCCGTTGTTGCAAAGCAATTTATAGGAGAAAGTAGGAATGTGAAAGGCTTATTGTGAACTCATTTAGCAACATTTTTCTCCTGGGCTGTCCAGGTTTGTCAAACGCTCTCAACCTGACATTCAAGAGGGCCCTGCTGTGCTTCTCTTTAGTGAAGACTAATAATGCCAATCAGGAGTTTCTATGCCTGTTTACTTGTAGTCAGATCAGTTCAGTTCCATCTATTCCTTAAGTTCAAAAAGAGGCAAAGGAGAAAGTTCAGGGTTGGTTACAGGAATAATTAACAAGATCTGCTGCTCTGTAAGTGCATTTGCAAGGGAACCACCAGTCACCTAAGAGTGCCTGGGAGGAGACGCCGGAGGATGCATGCCCCCTGATTCCAGCAGCTTTCTCCCAGCTTGTGAGCCTAAGCATGGACAACGAGTAGTAGCCTTGGGCTTGACCATCAAGAGTGGCCTTTCTGGCAAAAACACATAGAACTCACACTAATAAATTGTGTGTGTCCACTAATAACTCATAAATATAGATATTAAATCATACTATCACATTGGGGATTAGGAAAAAAAGAGAAAAATTTTAAATCAACTTAATTTTTTTCAATCTTTAGAACACACTTTTCTCTGCATTTTGGTAACTCCCTAGTGACACTGCAAATGAGGTGCTTTTGCAAATGGGCCTTCAGGTTTGTAAGTATTGCTCAGGGAGCAGGAGAAAGCATTTGGGGCTGTTTCTGTTCCCCTCTCTCAGACCAAACCTCCCCCCAACCATAGAAGTATGTTCAAATTAGCTAACAATTAAACATTTTGATTGAGGATAATTTATGGACAGTAAAACAATTAAAAATTTTAATTATTTTAATTATATTCAGTAAATACTATCGCAGAAGGGATAAATCAAGGCATATTGGTATTTATCCTCTAAAATACCATTGTTTTATATCTCAAAACTTCCCCTTTTCCCTAATGATTTATACACATTAACTAGCAATTTCTTGCGAATATAGTGTGCCTTACATTATTGCTTTATGTAAGGCTAGGCACAGTGGCTCATGTCTGTAATCGCAGCACTTTGGGACGCCAAGGTGCGTAGATCACCTGAGGTCAGGAGTTCAAGACCATCCTGGCCAACATGGTGAAACCCTATCTCTACTAATAGACAAAAAATTAGCAGGATGTGGTGGCAGGCGCCTGTAATCCCAGCTACTCAGAAGGCTTAGGCAGGGGAATTGCTTGAACCCTGGAGGCGGAGGTTGCAGTGAGCCGAGGTCGCACCATTGCACTCCAGCCTGGGCAACAAGAACAAGACTCCATCTAAAAAAAAAAAAAGTATTGCTTTATGTAAACGAAAAATATATTCCACGAAAAACTGTGGAATATAACCCTTTCAGCACACCCTACAGATTTAATTTTAAATGTTCGATCAGGTGTTTTATACATATTATGAATGAGTATAACTTTTTAAAAATTCCTATGTTAAAATTATTCTTCTGTCACCCTTTTGTAGCTCATTATGTTTAGCAACCATTTAAAGTACCCTTTAATTACATAATGCCAATCAAAATCTTGTCACGGTAGGCTGTGTGAGAGTCCTAGTCCTTAATCAGCATTGCATTGTTTCCAATTTCACTTTCAAAGTATATTCTCATCTGGAGTGACAGGATGTTAAAAAAAAATTCTTATATTTCACATCTCACACTTACAATCTAAACTGCACAGGACACAGTGGTAATCAGACTATATTGTTTCAATCCTAAATCTAACAGTAGTGGGACATGGGGCTCCTAATGGAAAGAACTAATCAGGGGCTTTTTTTGGTATTCATGGAAGGGGGAGATAATCTTGCTGCAGAGTGACATCCTTTTGAGAGAGCTCAGCTTCTGGCTGTGAAACCCATTCCCATGCGATTTCTTTCTAACAAGCCAGAAAGCTGCTTTAATCTTTAAACATGAAGGATCCTGCTTACAGTATCAAAGGTAGGCAAGTTCTCCTACTGAGGTTCAAAAGCAGATAATAATAAGAACCCAGTTGCTACTGTCAGGCTGATGTCAGGTCTGAAATCACTTTTCACTTGATTGAGCCATTTTGTCCTCAGAATCACTTTGTTCCTTTCGGCTGGATTTCCACCAGCCCCTAATTGTGAGCAGCACATCGATGCTTCCCCAGCGGCTTCTTGTCAGAAGTTAGAGCCTCTGCATAGTAGACACGTTATTTAATGTCCGGACTCCGCGTAACCCCGGGGATGGCCAGGTGGTTCTTCTCCACGGTGCTCTGGGATCATTTGCCCTGCTGCCCCAGGGGCACACCACTTCCCAGCACGGCTCAGGGAGGAGGTCCACTTCAACCAGGCAGGTAACCAGGATGCCAGGCTTTTCTTTTTTTTTTTTTTTTTTAAGGGGTGAACTCTTCCTTCCTCTGCCTTTTATTTTATTTACGTCTTCAACAAATTGGATGATGCCCATCCACCTTGGGGATGGCAATCTCCTTTACTGAGTCCCCTAGTTCAAATGCGAATCTCCTCTGTAAACACACTCAAGACAGTTCAGAATAATATTTAAACAGATATCTGGCACCCTGTGGCCTACTCAAGTTGACATATAAAATTAACCATCACAAGTTTACCCTTATCAACTTGGCACCCATATACATCTCCTTAAACTATACGTAACTGCCACATAAAGACAATAACAAGGTCATGATTCCATCTAACATGATTAACCATCCAGCATTCTACCAGAAACACACCAACCCATTTCCCAGAAGAGAAGGTAAAGTCTTCATGTGATATTTACTCTCTCCTTGATATCTCATAACTTAAATACTATGATGTAAAATTAATCAAGGTTGAAGATTGGAGCCAGTTTTTAAAATTAACAATATTTAAACACTATGCTATAAAATCAATGCAGCTTATGTTACAGAATAAGGAAACGAGAAGAAAGAAAACAAAGCTACACACACAGAAAATGGAGTCATAGCAAAATATGGAGGACATACTTAGGACAATCACAGTCTGTGTTTCTGTAACTGGTCATACGATCAAAGCTAGTAATTCTTCCATCACTTATTCTGTATTCCCTTTGCCTTCAGCAAGCACCTCATCTGGTCATGGCACTTACCCAGTGGTGACCCAAACCTTTATTCCTGAAAGGTCTGAGTCATTAGTGGTCCTGTTTGAATTAGGTTGTAGTTTTCCACTGACCTTAATCACAGGTCATGGTAACACAAAGAGATGCCCTAAGGTATCTCATGTATTCCCGACATAGTTTTCCTTACCACCATTCAGGGTAGTCCAGTTTCTACCTGGTAGAACAATCACCCAGCCAGCACTGTAACTCATTTGTCTATTGAGTTAGAGGCATGAGAAGCCCAAATGGCTGAGGAGCAGTCTTCAACTTCCAGTTCAATTAAATCATGATTGTGTCTCTCAGTGGAAAACATTCCACCCTATGTAAGACCTCTAGGCCAGCAGAGCGTAAGTCATGGGAACAGGAAGCAAAAATTTTACTAGTGGGTCACTAGGGCTAATAGCGAATAGTGTTCCACCTATTTTGACCCCTTGATTCCTGCATCTGCGAATCCCAGTCATAAGAGAAATGCACCATATACTGGATGCTGATTCACAGCATAGATAGCCTTCTAGAAAACCTTGTCCCAGTCCTACAAGGCACTGCTATATAGCTGGTGCTATTACTGTCTTCAAAATGCCATTCCACTGCTTTATGTAGCCAACTGATTCA
The DNA here is from genome assembly GCF_001698545.2 of Rhinopithecus bieti. Taxonomy (NCBI): domain Eukaryota; kingdom Metazoa; phylum Chordata; class Mammalia; order Primates; family Cercopithecidae; genus Rhinopithecus; species Rhinopithecus bieti. Next base: position 271,202 of record NW_016826903.1, on the reverse strand, counting down.
GGATATTAGGGAACATGGTAAGACCAGTTAATTCCATGAGCATGGGCCCACGGTCACACTTTGGCTGTGAACTGAGTTCTTTGTAATGATGTGTGGAATACCACGGTCGTAGATGAGACATTCTGTAAGTCCACGGATGGTAGTTTTAGTAGAAGCATTGCACAATGGGAAAGTGAATCTGTATCCAGAGTAAGCTCTATTTCAGTAAGGACAAAACACTATCCCTTCAACGATGGAGGTGGATCAATGTAATTAACCTGCCACTAGGCAACTGACTGATGACTCTGGGGAATGTTGTCATATCAGGGGCTCAGTGTTGGTGTCTGTTGGCAGACTGGGCACTCAAAGGTAGCCTTGGCCAGGTCAGCCTTGGTGAGTAGAAGTCCACGTTGCTGAGCCCATGCATAACTCTATCCTTGTCACCATGGCTACTTTGTTCATGAGACAATTGGGTGATGATAGGGGTGGCTGGAGAAAGAGGCCTACTGGTGTCCACAGAACAGGCTATCTTGTCCACTTTATTAAAATCCTTCTTTGCTAACCCTTTGGTGAGCATTCACATGGGGCACAATATCTTCACCCTTTTTTGCCCATTCATTTGCCACAGCCTATGATTTGGCATATAATTGAATATCTAGCCATTTTTCCTTCTAAGCAAAGTCAACCGGGGGGACTGCTCAAAGTTCTGTCCACTGGGAGGATTTCTCTTCACCACTGTCCTTCAAGATAGCCCAGAGATGAGCTATAGTGCTGCAGCTGTCCACTTTTGGGTGGTACCTGCATATCATACAGAACCCTCTGTAAACTAGGCCTAAGTCTTCTCTTTCTCTGTCAGCTGATCGTAGGGAAGTTCCCATGAAGCCACAGATGCAGGCTGGAAGAGAGAAGGCAGATAGCAGAAGTGGGGACTATGGAAATTTGGCCTACTTCTTCATGTAACTTCCTTGTGCCTTCAGGGTCTGCTCAGGCCTAATCATGTGTATACCGTTTCCATCTGATGACAGAGTGTTGCTGTGCATATCCAACTTTGTGTGTTAGTGGCTCAGATAACAACCAGTTCATGATGGGCAGCTCAAGTTGCAAGGTAACTTGGTGATTCCTTAAGTACCAGTCTCTACTAAGGCCCGGTATCAGGCCAAGAGCTGTTTCTCAAAAAGAGATTAGTTATTTGTTGGTAATGGCAGGGCTTTGCTCTAATATCCTAAACCAAGATTCACCTATAGGGACCTCCCAGAAGCTTTAAACAGCATCCCTATCTGCCACTGCCACTTAAACACCACTGGATCTGCTGGATCACATGACCCAAGTGACAGAGTAGCTTGCACAGCAGCCTGGACTTGTTGCAGAGACTTTTCTTGTTCTGGGCCCTACTCAAAACTCGCAGCTTTTTGAGTCAATGGATAAATGGGCTGGAGTATCATAATGAAATTGGAAAATGTTGCCTCCAAAACCCAAACAGGCCTACTAAGTATTGTGCCTCTTTCTTGGCTGTAAGAGCAGTAAGATGCAACTACTTATTGTTCACCTTAGAAGAAATATTCCAACATGCCCCATGTCACTGGATCCCTATCAATTTCACTAAGGTAGAAGGTCCTTGAATTGTAGTCATATTTATTTCCTTTCCTCTGATGCAAATGTCTTTCCACTAAGTCTAGTGTAGTTTCTACTTCTTGCTCACTAGGTCAAATCAACATAATGTCATCAATATAACAAATCAGTGTAATATTTTGTGGAAGGGAAAGGCAATCAAGATCCCCATGAACTAAATCATGACATAGAGTTGGAGAGTTGATATACACCGGACAATGAAGGTGTATTGCTGGCCCTGCCATCTGAAAGCAAACTGCCTTTATGGACTGGTATGAAAAAAAAGACATTTGCCAGATCAATTCTGTCGCCTTACTAAATAATGCTGAGATAAATATTTCATACATAACTTTTATATTTAAAATGCAAATTATAAATATAATATACATATTTACTTGTACTTGTGCAAATAATTATACAGGCCTGAGTGAAAGGGAATGTTCTACCTTTCTACCTTTTTTTCAGTGACAAATTTCTGATAAAATTCCTTTTTACCTAATGAATGACTTCAGTTTCAAGATATGCTAAATGCATTCAGTTTCCAGTAGCTCTGGGCACACATTGTATGCTAGAACTTGGTGAACTTGAGGACTGAAAGAGGTTCTTGGCCTGCTTGTCTGGGAAGTGCAGTGGTTCCTTGCAGACCTTTTGTCTTCACTATTTTCAAAATTTCTCCTGGGTTGTCTTCTTTAATGGTAACTAAATAGAATAATGCTTTTGGTGAAAGGAGAGCTAGAACCAGGGGGAAAAACCTGCATGTTACTTCCCGACCATTTCTGCCACCAACCCAAGCTGTCTCTATTCCGTGACTTCCTACCTCTTCAGGTGGAGTCACTACATAGAGGGGATTAAACACCAGAAGATCAACTTTTTCCTTCAATCTCTAGCAAGCCTTTGACCAAATCTGTAATAACTGGTTGAATGTGGACTTTGTTACAGCGTGCTGTCTCTAGGGTACAAGCTGCTGCCTCAGGGTTGGTATCAGTGCACATGTACAAAGCCTGAGGACCTATCATAGAGGCTAGGAATGCAGATACTACACCAGACCCTGCCCCTACTTCCAGGCATATTTCCACTCCCGCCAGCTCAGCAGCTGCTACCTGGATCGTGTCCAGAAGCAGAAACGCGTCCTCCGTGGGCTCATACACATCGCTGAAGGCACTGCCGCCCACGTGCCCGTGCAATGGCATGGGGAAGCTCTGGGCTGCCATCTTCCTTCACTGCCGATGCCAGGCTTTTCTTTTTGCCCAAAAGGCCTAGCAAGATGCTGGGTTTTGTGAAGATTTTCAGTATTCAGTTATGCAATTTCAAGAACCATGCTGTAAAAAAGTCTCCCACCAAAAACAGAGTAGGGGAAATAGATAAAATAACTCTGACAGTGAAATTCTGTCAGATAAAAGCAAAGCTGAGATAAAGGAAAGCCAGATAAATACATCCCTCCACAGACCATTAGCATTTAGCAATTTATACACCTGCAACTCCAGATCTGAGTGAATGGACAGTCTGTAGTTTGGGGTATAACCCAAGGTTTGTGAAGTCCCCAAACTCCTACCATCAGTCTCAGGCTCACATTCTTTTTTTTTTTTTTTT
>NW_016826903.1:213420-264583 GCF_001698545.2 Rhinopithecus bieti | reverse complement strand
AAATAAATAAATAAATAAAAGAAGGGGGAAACCATAGATTGAAAAACATCCTCAAGAAATAAACCTATAAATCAAGTTTTGGATCAAGTTTGGATCAATACCCAGACTTTGGTCTAGGGTATTCTCTCTGCTCCTCACTCCAGGCATCTGACCTCTCACCACTTAGTGATTAGTTATCCCACTAGTCATACAAAAATTTTACTGAAAGTGTTTTCATATATATTCCATCTATTGGGAAACTATCTAGATTCTTTGCTTGAGAGTGAGAGATATCCAGCTCTGCCATGGTAAACTAGGTAATGTATTACCTTTGTATACCATAATGTATATAAAGTATACATTATGTATACTTTGTATACTTTATATACATTATCTTCCTCCCCGTGACTTATATAGCCATGGAAAGAGAAAGGATGGAGCTAGTCTTAGGGATATGTATATCTAGGGACTCAAATGCTTTGGGGACTTTGTCTGTCCAGCTTATCTCTGGTCCTTTCTGCATTCTGGCTTCATTCACTTTGTTACAAGTAGGATTTCTTCACATAGCAAGGTACATGGCACAGACCACTCTGGGCTTGCAGCCTCTTAGCTTAATGATCCTAAAGGAAAGAGAACTTCTGTCTTCCAGGTGTAGTTGAAAATTCCAGGGAAGGGCTCTTGGCTTACTTGAACTACATGATTATACATAGATCAATCCCTAAGGGCAGGGAAATGATATGTTATTAATAATATAATATAACTGACCTAGCCTGAGTAATGCACCTATAATACCCCCACGATTAGTAGGGCAAGGGCTGTTTGTTAATAAATTAGTAAATTTATAATGAGAAGGTGTATTAGTTCATTTGGGCTGCTAGAACAAAATACCTTACACCAGGTAATTTATAAACAACAGAAATGTATTCTTTACAGCTCTGGAGGCTGGGAATTCCAAGATCAAGGCACCAGCAGATTTGGTGCCTGGTGAAGGCTACACTCTCCTTAAAAAATGGCACTTTCTCACTGTGACTGCACATGGTAAAAGGGGCAAATGGTTCCCTCAAGCCTCTTTTATAAGAGCACTAATCTCATTCATGAGGGCAAAGTCTAAAGGCCCTACTGCTTAATGTCATCACAATGGGGATTAGATTTCAACATGAATTTTGGAGGAACATGAACATTCAGACCATAGCAGACGGATAGCACAGTTACTAAGAAAAGTGAGGGGATAACCTCCACCACTAAGGAAAGTGTTCTGTCACCTCCCTTCCACTCCCAGCCGGTATCTACTGCATTCTCTGTGCACACACAGGATGGTCACTTCAGGTAGACATCCCGAGTTTGCAGTGCAAAGGGCATGGTCTTTGATGTTAGATAAAACAGAGTTTGAATCATGCCTCTGACCCTAACTTGTTGCATTACCTTAGGCAAATTACTAAACCATTCTAACCCTTAGTTTTCTCATATTAAAAATGGGGATTATAATACCTGATATATAGCATATGGTGATTAAATTAAATAACATATGTAAAGGGGGCTATTTGTTGACTAAATGAGTGTCAAGCCAGGACCAGGCACTAGGAGTTAATGGCAATTCACACACACACACACACACATACACACACAAACACACATCCCAAAAGACCCAGACACTATTCCTGCCCTCCAGGAACCTAATCTAAACCACTTCTGGCTTGGGACAGCAAGACCTTACATAGTTGTGGACCCTCAAAACTTCCTTGTAATTTCAAATTCCATGTGACTCATTTGGACCTTAGCCACACCCCTGGACTGGATCCTAGCCTTGGCTGCCCAGACTTTGGTCTAGGGTATTCTCTCTGCTCCTCACTCCAGGTATCTGACCTCTCACCACTTAGTGAACAGTTACTATGCACCAAAGGTTACTATGATAATACCTTTTATCTTCCTCCCCACACCTGTAGGAGGTTGCCCCCATTTTAGAGATGAGAAAATGGAAGCTAAGAGAAATCACGTGATTTGACCAGTTAATGTAAGCAGCAGGAAGTGGAGTCAGAGTTCAAACCCAGATCTGTCTGATTCTAGAGCCCACACCCTCAAACACTCACAGCCTAGCCTCACAACCTCCAAACTTTCCCTATTTCAGCCTGGGGTGCCTGGCCACTCCTCTTGGCGATAGCTCACTTCCCAGGACCTGCTCTCTGCCTCTGCCCTCTGGGCTTACCGCTCCAGTCCTTTTTCACCTGACAAAACTCCCAGTCCTGGTCCCCATAGCACAACTCTGCTATCACCCATAATGCCGCATGAACTTAAGAAGCTGACAGTGTTTCCTGCCACCCAACATCACCTAACAGATGAGACTGAATTTTTCTAGTCTTCAAATCAGTTTTTTTAGTATAAAGGAGACCTCTTGGGGGATAGTCATTGAATAGCTCAAGCTTCTCTTTCCATCTGAGGAATGCATTTTTGTTTGGACAGAAAGGAAAACAACATCTTTTCTTATGGGCTGACTCTTGTCTGTCCCTCCTCTGAATTCATATGTTGAAGCTCTAACTCCCGGTGCCTCAGAATGTGATTGTGTTTAGAGATAAAGTCTTTGTAGCCGGGTGCTATGGCTCATGCCTGTCTGTAATCCCAGCACTTTAGGAGGCTGAGGCAGGCGGATCACTTGAGGTCAAGAGTTTGAGGCCAGTGTGGCTTGAGCCCGGGAGGCAGAGGTTACAGTGAGCCGAGATCGCGCCACTGCACTCCAGCCTGGGTGACAAAGCAAGACTCCATCTAAAAAAAAAAAAAAGAAGATAAAGTCTTTGCGGAAGTAACTAAATTAAAATGAAATCATTGTGGTGGGTCCTGATCCAATATGACTGGTGTCCTTATAAGAAGAAGATTCGGAGACCGAGCACAGTGGCTCAGACCTGTAATCCCAACACTTTGGGAGGCTGATGCAGGTGGATTCCTTGAGCCTAGGAGTTTGAGGCCACCCCAGGCAACATAGCAAGACCCTGTATCTACAAAAAAAAAAGTACAAAAATTAGCCAGGTGTGGTGGTACATGCCTGTAGTCCCAGCTACTCAGGAGGCTGAGGCGGGAACATTACCTGGGCCTGGGGAGGTCAAGGCTACAGTAAGCCACGATTGTGCCACTGCACTCCAACCTTTTTTGAGATAGAGTAAGACCCTGTCTCAAAAAAAATGAAAAAGAAGAAGAAGATTTGGAAACAGACCTGGACAGAAGGAAGATGATGTGAAGGCACAGGGAAAAGATGGCCATCTATAAGCGAACGAGAAAGGCTGGGAACAAATTCTTCTCTCATGACCCTCACAAGAAACCAACCCTGCTGACACCTTGATATATCTGAGACTTCCAGTCTCCAGAACCATGAGAAAATACATTTCTATTCATCCACTCACTCTGCGGGACTTTGTTACAGTAGTCCTAGCAAATCAATACATCTTCCCACAGTCACCCCCATCACCAGCAAATGAGCTTCCCCTACCCTTTCCAAAGGAAGAGAAATCCATCAACAACCACTTGTTCCACAGTGACCAGTAAGATGTCTGGCATTGTGCTTATGCCAGGAGCTACAAGGTAAGTAAGGAAGGATTGTCAGGATCTTGTGTTCCTTTTATTTTTTTTAGCCCCCACATTCACTGGCTAACATAGCCATATCCAGGAAATGCAAATTCAAGGCACATGTATGTACAAAGTTACCTCCACGCTCATGACCAGGATCAAGATCCAAATCAATCACTGAACCCTACCCACTGAGCCTGGATCACTGCCTCAGAATCCTTTCTAACACAGAGCTCTAGGAATCACTACAAACAAGGCCAGATTCCCACTTGACATGAAACGTATGTGCCCTATGAGGAAGAAGTTCCTTATTGCTTTCCTAATATCTATTTTCTTCTTCCTTACTGAGACAGACTGTTTTTATTCAAGTAAAATCAGCATTTCTCATCTTTTCTTTAATACTGGTCAATGAAATGTAATGGAAGAGACTGACTGGAAGACTCCTCAAAAGGACAATTGATGACTGTATGTAATCTTATGTTCCCTATTCATCCACTCTGCTTTCTGGGATGAAACAGTGATAACTGGAACTTCAGCAGTCATTTTGGATTATGAGTCCATGATGAGGATGGAAGCTAATGCTGAGGACAAAGGAAAAGAAAGGTAGAAGAAATATGCTTTCTTGATGATTGTGCAGCCTCCATACCAGCCCTAGATTGCCTACAGCCAGATTCATGTGTTTGAACTATTATTATTTCGGGTTTCTTGTTATATGCTGCCAGACCTAAAATGTATTGATACAACACCTATGACAATTATTGCAAAATGGCTTACTCAACACCAGTGATCAACTCCTTGCTGTATTCCTCTATTACAGAGGCTGGAAAGCTAAAAATACAAATTCCTGGTTCCCTTCCTTGCAGCTGGGGCAGCCATAAGAAATGTAAGCCAGTTCTGCCATTGAATGCAAGCAGAAGTCTGCTAGAGATGTCTGAAAAAGACTCTTTCATTTTCTTTCTTCTTCTTTCCACCTGAAATGCAGATGCATGGCTGGGTGTTTCCATAGCCATGTTTCGATCATGAGGCAACAAGCATGAGGACAAAGACCCCAACAAACAGCTGAGCACCAGGCTCATGCCTGTCTGTAATCCCAGCACTTTGGGAGGCCGAGGCAGGAGGATCAGGTTAGCCCAGGAGTTTGAGACCAGCCTGAGCAACACGGTGAAACACCCTCTCTACAAAAAATTTAAAAATTAGCTGGGTATGGTGTTGTACGCCTGTAGTGCCAATTACCTGGGAGGCGGAGGCAGGAAGATTGCTTGAGCCCAGAAGTTCAAGCTGCAGTGAACCATGATCTTACCACTGTGCTTCTATAGCCTGGGCAAGAGTGAGACCCTGTCTCAAAGAAAAAAAGAAAAAAAAAAAAGACACCAACAACCTAGAGATAGTAAAGTGGAAATACAGGAAGGGCCCGGTCCTCTGTGGCATTAAGCAAGGGCCCTCCACTTCTTATCTCTGGACCCTTTTTTATGGGAAGGAAACAAACCCTATTTGTCTAAGCTGCTTTGGATGGGTTTTCCATATTTTGTGGCTGAGCACATTCCCCAAACCATCCCTATACTTCAGTTCTTAGCTGAGGCATTACATTGTCTGAGATCACCCCAAGCCTGGGTGACTGTATTAGCTTCCTAAAGCCGCCATAACAAATTGCCACAAATTCAGTGCCTTAAAACAATGTAGATTTATTATCTCACAGTCCAAGAGGCCAGAAGTCCTAAATCAAGGTGGTCATAGGGTTAGTTCCTTCTGGAGGCTCTGAAAGAGAAATCATCTCCCAGCTGCCTCTCCTGGCTTCTAGCAGATCCCAGCAATTCTTGGTGCTCCTTGGCTATAGCTACATTACTCCAATCTCTGCGTCAGTCTTCATATGCCCTTCTTTCCTGCGTGTGTGTGTGTGTGTGTGTGTGTGTGTGTGTGTGTGTGTTTCCCTTAAGAGGACACCAGTCATTTGATTTAGGAGCCTCCCTAACCCAGTACGACCTCATCTTAACTTGATTACATCTGCAAAGACCCTATTTCCAAATAGGGTCACATTCACAGTACTGAGGTTAGGACTTAAACATGTTATTTGTAGGGACACAATTCAACCCAATGCCCCCTTGGAGACCTGTGCTCACCATATTACTCACACACCACACTCAATTCATCACACTGTGAAGATGGGACTTCAGACCGGCTTCTTATTTCAGCCATCTCACTAATTATTTTAATGTTTTTTAGCTCTGCAATAACTCAGTTTCTTCATCAGTTATATGGAAATAAAAATACTTGCTCTGTCTACAAGGTTGATGTGCAATGCCACTGAAATAATGTAGATGGCACAGCGTTGAAAAACATAAAGCTTTTCTAAGAAATGAGGCCTTTTGGACTTCCTCTCCTTCTTCAACAGCATCCTCATTATTCATCTCTGATTTTCGAATTTTTAAGCATGAAAAGGAAAATAGGAATGAGCTCGGGTGGCTGGGAACAGTAAGTAGAGACAAGTGAGGGTTCAACCTGTTTTCTGCTTGCAGAAAGTACCCCAAAGACAGGTCAGGGGAAGCAGGAGAGAGGCTGGAGCATTGTCAGCTGGACCAGGGCTGGGCTCAAAGGAAATGGTCCTGAGATAGCAGGCTGATGGGCCACCAGGCAAGCCACCAGGCACTTCACAAGCTGCAACTTCAAAGACAATCTACATTCTCCAAATTTTACCTTTCATATTGACCTGGACCTCACAGACTTGCTATCATTCTTTAGGGGCTCTAAAAACATAAACTGTTTAAAACATAAGAAAATATAGTAAGCAATGTAATAAAAGCACTTGTTATTCCTACTCAGATTTAACATAGGATAATATTTTGCCACATTTAATCTAAATCCTTTTAAAAAACAAAGCATAAGATACAATGAAGTCCTCTCTTTATGATGCCAGTTACCTCCCCCGTTCCCATTGTTTTGAAGTTGGTGTTTACCCTCCTTTGCTTTTGATACATTTCTGCATATGCAGGTAGCCATATTAAAAATACTTAATGTCGGCTGGGCGCGGTGGGCTCAAGGCTGAATCCCAGCACTTTTGGGTGAGGCCGAGACAGCGGATCACGAGGTCAGGAGATCGAGACCATCCTGGCTAACACGGTGAAACCCCGTCTCTACTAAAAAATACAAAAACTTAGCCAGGGCGGAGGTGGCGGGCGCCTGTTAGCCCCAGCTACTCGGGAGCTGAGGCAAGAGAATGGCGTAAACCCGGGAGGCGGGCTTGCAGTGAGCTGAGATCCCGGCCACTGGCCACTCCAGCCAGGCGACGAGCGGAAGACTCCCACCTCAAAAAAAAAAAAAAAAAAAAAAAAAAAAAAAAAAAAAAAAAAATTTAATGTCATTTCCTGCATTTTAAAATTTTTGTAAAAGCATCATTCTGTATATACACTCTGCACTTGCTTTTGTTACTCAGCATGACTTTGAGATTTATCCCTGTTGCTACATATAAATCGAGTGTATTCATTTTAACTGCTAAATGTTATTACATTATATGAATAAACCACAGTTCATTTTTCCATTCCCCTACTGTAGAACAATTAGACTGTTTCTAATTTTTTTAATATTATAGCCAATGCTTCAGTGAACAAACATTTGCACTCCTCCTCATGCCTATGTATGAGAGTTTCTCTAGATCTATCCATAACCAATAACCATACAAGTACTGGGCTGTAGAGTATTCACATCTTCAACTTCACAGAAGTTTTAAGCTTTAATATCATTTGAATTAATCAGTTTATTCAATATGGTTTGAGCTTTGGTGTCTAATTTAAGAAATACTTGTCTACACTTAAGGTCCTAGAAATAATATCATATCCTCTTTGCTTATTTACGTTTAGGCCTTTAATTCACCTGGAATTTATTTTTGTGTTTGGTATGAAATAGGAATCTAATTTTGTGCTTTTTCATATGTATGGCTGGTTGTCCAGAACCATTCTTCAAAGGGTCCATTCCTTCTGCATTTATTCATAACCCACCCTGCTGGCATAGCCATTCTTCCAAATAGCGGAGGCTAATCGTGAGCTCTTTGTACTCTTCTAAATTCTTCAAAATTCTCTCCTGCTTGTTCTTGGCTAAGTACCTTCTTAAGGAAAAATTTTAACTGGGTGAGTCAAGGCTGTCAACTTAAAGGAGCAACATATTTGATGGAAGAAGTTTAACTAAAAACCTGTTAGTACCTTTTGTTGGTGAGCAGAAAGCAGGCTTAGAAAGAGTCTGAACATAAGAGACCTTCAGACAGGGAAAGGAAGCAGTGAGTCTTGATTGGTGTGGCCCAGGTCAGGGAAGAGCTGAGGTGGGACACTCTGGAGGGCTGGATACTTGAGGAAATTGGAGGTAGGATGCCCCATTCTGCACCTTTCACAACTCGCTGCAGGGAACTCCTGCACTACTGGGTCTCTAAGCCTCAGATCCCTAATATTTAAAATGGATATAACAATACCATCCTTCCCATGCTGTTTTCTAGAAGATAGAAATGATGCACCTAACATCACACCTAACACACATTAAGGGAGCACTTAATGAAGAGTAACTATACTTGTTATCACTATCAATTACCATCAGTTTATCCAGATTCATTCAATAATACTGGCAATCCTCAATTTCCTGGAACAAACTTTTAAGCATTAGTTCAAATGCATTTTACCATTGTGGTGGATGTCTCCAAAAGGAGCTGTATATTAGTCCGTTTTCACACTACTATAAAGAAATGCCTGAGACTGGGTAATTTAGAAAGGAAAGAGGTTTAATTGACTCACAGTTCTGCATGTCTGGGGAGGCCTCAGTAAACTTACAATCATGGCAGAAGGTGAAAGGGGTGCAAGGCACATCTTATATGGTGGCAGAAAAGAGAGGGAGAGAACAGGGAAGTGCCAGACACTTATCAAACAACCAGATCTCACTCACTGTCACAAGAACAGCAAGGGGGATATCCACCCCCATGATCCAATCACCTCCCACCAAGTCCCTCCCTTGACACATGGTGATTACAATTCCAGACAAGATTTTGTCAGAGGTGTGTGAATCAGAGCAATTCCATCTTGAATAGGATGGAGGCTGAGATTTACTGGGTGGCATTCCCACATGGTTAAGGCATTCTAAGTCATAGGATGAGACAGGAGGTTGGCACAAGATACAGGGTGGCACAAGATATAGGTCATAAAGACCTTGCTGATAAAACAGGTTGCAGTAAAGAAGCAGGCCAAAACCCACCAAAACCAAGATGGCAACGAGCGTGACCTCTGGTCATCCTTCCTCACTGCTACACTCCCACCAGCACCACAACAGTTTAAAGTTTACAGATGCCATGGCAATGTCAGGAAGTTACCCTATATGGTCTAAAAAGGGGAGGCATGAATAATCTATCCGCACTGTAAGGAAGTCCAGGCTATCCTCTGGAGATGAGAGGCCCTGGAGGATGAAACCTATGTGGAGAGGCAGACTACATGGAGGAAAACAGAGGCGCCCAGTGGACAGTCAGCACCAGATCCCAGACATGTGAGAGGTACCTTCAGGGACCCTCCAGTTTAGTCCATCTGCCAGCTGAATGAAGCTGTAAGAGAGCCCAGACAGCACCACATCTGGCTGAAGAACTGCCTGGCCAACCCACAAGATTTAGGAAGATAATGAATTGCTGTTGTTTCAAGACACTAAATGTTAGGGTGCTTTGTTACTCAACAGTAGATAACAGAAGTAATCATAGATACGATAGCTCAAATATGATGGTTGTATTGTTCTAATACTAGCAGGAATGCCTGTTTAATCCATAAACATGATACATTTGCAATGAGAAATAATAGAAAATTCTACATACTGATGCAGAATGCCTGGAAAATCAAAGAGGGCCTGGGTAATGACATGCAAATGAAGACAAGAATTCCTCATCAGAATCAAACAAACTAGAAAAGTGCTCACAGTCTACCTGAATTCTTATTCTTTACCCTGGGACAATCTGTTTTTTTTTTTTTTTTAAAAAAAAAAAAAAAAATATTCTTTTAAAAGAAAAAAAAAACCCTTCAGTTCCAATCACTCTTCAAACTTAAGCAGAACGACTTTCACAGCTTCAGTCAAGTTTGTCAAAAAGTAATTTTCTACCTAATTTACTTTCACAGACCTTCTCAGAGGCCGGAGGAAAATTCCTTTCTGACAAGGGTGAGAAGGGAACTCACATTTCCTCCAAGGTTTCCTTCCCTCTGACTACTTTGCACATGCCAGGGGCACCAAGGACAGGCTCTGCTTAACCCAGCAGGCAGCCTGGAGGCAGAAAGTGTGGAGAATCCCTCAGCAGCAGGGCCAGGAAGTTGCTTCCAATTCCCTGCCATGGCTGATCTGTTAGCCTCAGAATTGTGGTCAATTGGAAACTGAAAACCTGGTTTCTTGGGGCTGTTATACAGCTAAGAGTATGAGGAAATCCAGTGTGGTTTCTTGTTTACACAGGGGTCTAATAGAGGTGGAACAAACCGAAAACCAATTTAACTCCACTGTTCCTAAGTAATGTATGACAATGTGGACAGATAAAAATCTTTCCAGAAAAGAAAAGCAGACAGGTAAATTACTGTGGCTTTCTAAGTGATCTATAGTATTTTTGCTTATCTTCTCTCTTTTTTTCTTAAGCTGCCCCTTTGCCTCATTATTTCTGTATATAAATGAGAAGATTTTGTATTAGTGAACAGCCCTGAAGGATGACACCATTTCCCAAGCACAGACATCTCTGTATTTGGTGTGCCCACTGCCACCAACTCACCCCAATCTTTTCCTTTGTGCCCAGAATCCAACTGAGGGGCTGTCATGAAACATTAGTGATATTTGATGACAGGGCCTAATAACAGTGATTGAAATGATCATGCAGAGAATAATTCAGCACATGTACCAGCACACTCAAACCTTTGCATAGTGTTTTTATTTGCATTCCTGGACTCACTTGTGCTTGCCATGTGCTGTGGGGAAAAGTTAAGAAGGTGGCCAAATCCCCTTGTAACCTCTGCAATTAACTTGTACAAAATAAGGGCAGTTTTGACATAGTGGAGAGTACATGATCTTAGGCAGACTCTAAATGCACACTGACCACAGGGAAGCCTTCTAAGTCCAGAGTTCAGTTTTGCCACAAAGAGGAAAGTAGGGGAGAGAATACCATGGTTGAGAGGGAGAGTATGGGCCTCCTGAACTGCATTGGTTCAGCATCTGTTATGGACTGGGCTAGAACTTTATACATCTACATTTTCTCCATTAATTCTCCCACCAGCTCCATGTGTTAGATATTCCTATCACCCTGTTATTGATGGTTATTCTCCTCCACCTCAAATGCTGTCCTCTCTAACCACCCCTGGCTCTCTCCTAGTTACCTCCTACTAACCCTTGTGAAAGGAAAATAAATCTTGGGGCTCCAAAATCACTAAGCAAAAGGGAAAAGTCAAGCTGGGAACTGCTTAGGGCAAACCTGCCTCCCATTCTATTCAAAGTCACCCCTCTGCTCACTAAGATAAATGCCTATCTGATTGCCTCCTTTGGAGAGGCTAATCACAAACTCAAAAGAATGTAACCATTTGTCTCTTATCTACTTAAGACCTGGAAGCCCCCTCCCCCACTTCAATCCCACCTTTGCTTCCAGTTGTCCCGCCTTTTCCGAACCAAACCAATGCTCATCATACATGTGTTGATTGATGTCTCATGTCTCCCTAAAACGTATAAAACTAAACTGTGCACTGACCACCTTGGGCACATGTCGTCAGGACCTCCTGAGGCAATGTCATGGCACATTTCCTCAACCTTGGCAAATTAAACTTTCTGAATTAACTGAGACCTGTCACAGACATTTTGGGTTCACACTTGTTAGGACTCATTCAGTTATTACTCAGTTCCTCTGAGACCATTTCCCTTACCCTCCCCTGGGCCTCAGCTCCCACAGCCACCTGGATGACAGCTGGTATGCTATGCTGTGCGGTAATTAGTTGTTTACTTTTCTGACAGCCTCCACTAGACTCCAAGGGGGAGAAATTTCATCTTACTCATTTTCATGTCTCTCAAACTTAGCACAGTGCCTGGCATGCGATCTGTGCTTAGTTAAAATTTGTACAATGAACTGAGTAAACTGCTCATAGGTATACAGTTAGCTTCTGCTTCCATTTAGGTCTGTTAGGCTCCAAAGCCTTATCACAAAAGCTTCTATTCAAGACTTTGTATTAAGTAGACATAGTAATTCAGAACACTGTTTCAGCAAAAAAAAAAAAAAAAAAAAAAAAAAGAAAAAGGAAAAAAAGGGAGAAGAAAACTCATTATCCAAGTTTAAATTGATGTTAGAGGTCAGGGAGAATCTCCTGGCATTCTCCAAGAAAAGACATTGAGTGATACGTTGCTGGTTGAGTACGAGGGTTAGTGCTGCAGTGCTGTGTAGAATGTATTAGTTGTTTGTAAATACTAGAGTAATTCTGCCCTTTCCAATCCTTCTGTGGCCCACGGGGTCACTAGGAGCAGAGGACAATAGCATCTCCTGCTGCCTTTCCTCAGAGTACGATTTCAGAATATCTGGAAGAATACCCAGCCGAAGAATTTAATCTTGTCCCCCAAAGTAAAAACTAAACAAATAACTTTTAATTTTCAAGCTTTGTCAAGGTATTCCAAGTATCCAACTGGTGGCCTTTAATTTATAGATGGCCAAAATTGACACCTTTTTTTTCACTAAGGCAGCACAGAAATGTTTTAAAGAGATTGACAAAACTCTGCATAACAATATAATGTTCTACTTCCATCATGGGCAAGAGCATTTTAGTGGACCATATTGTAATTATAAATATGTTTCATTTCATCAGTATGGATTTAGACTGCAGTGTGTGTGTGTGTGTGTGTGTGTGTGTGTGTGTGTGTGTGTATTGAGAGGGTTTCCAAATGAACTAATAGCTATACAGAAGATCACCAAGAATGAGGAGCCCTGTATGCACTTTATCCCAGATAAAAGATCGTGAAGGAAATAGTTAAAGCCCATCCTAAACTATTCTGCTAAAATCTGAACTAGAGTATATACAAGCGTACCTCATAAATACTGCATGTATGGATCCAGATCACTGCAAAAAAGCAATTATCACGATAAAGTGAGTCACATGAATTTTTTGGTGTTCCAGTATATATAGAAGATATGTTCATACTATGTTGTACTCTATTAATTGTGCAATTGTATGTATCATTATGTCTATAAAACAATATACATACCTTAATTTTAAAATGCTTTCTTGCTAAAAAGTGTGAAGGATCATCTGAGCCTTCAGTGAGTTGTAATCTTTTTGCTGGTGGAGAGTCTTGCCTAGATGTTGATGACTGCTGACTGATCAGGGTGGTAATTGCTGAAGGTTGGGGAGGTTGTGGCAATTTCTTAACATAGCAATGGTATTTGCCACATCAATTGACTATTCCTTTTGTGAAAGATTTCTCTGTAACATGTGATGCTGTTAGATAGCATGGTACGCACAGTGGTACCGCTTTCAAAATTTCAGTCAGTCCTCTCAAATCCTGCCACTGCTTTAGCAACTAAGTTTATGTAATATTTTAAATCCTTTGTTGTCCTTTCAACAGTGTTCATAGCATCTTCACCAGGGGTAGATTCTATCTCAATAAACCACTTTCTTAGTTTATCTATAAAAAGCAATTGCTCATCAATTCAACTTTCATCATGAGAGTGCAGCAATCCAGTCACATCTTCAGGCTCCACTTCTAATTCTAGTTTTCTTGCTATTTCCATCACATCAGCAGTTATTTGCTCCACTAAAGTCTTGAGCGCCTAGAAGTCATTCATGAGGATCTGGGTTATCAGTAAAATAATTTTACTCATTTATTTATTTATTGTATTCTTTTTTAGGGACAGGGTCTCATTCTGTTGCCCAGACTGGAGTGCAGTGGTGCAATGATGGCTCACTGCAATCCTGACCTTCCAAGCTCAAGTGATCCTCCCACCTCAGCTTCCTGAGTAGTTGTGACTACAGGTGCAACATCACCACACTTGGCTAATTTTTGTATTTTTTTCTAGAGACAAGGTCTCACCATGTTTCCCAGGCTGGTCTTGAGCTCTTGAGCTCAAGCAATCCTACTGACTCAGCCTCCAAAAGTGTGGGGATTACAGGAATGAGCCACCATGCCTCACCAGTAAAATAATTTGTAAAAAGTCATCCATGAAGATTGGAATCAACTTCTTCCTAACTCCTATTAATGTTAATATTTCAACCTCCTCCTATGAATCATGAATGTTCTGAATGGCGAATCCTTTCCAGAAAGTTTTCAATCTATTTTGCCCCAATCCATCAGAGGAATCACTATGAATGGCAGCTATATAGCCTTACAAAATGTATTTCTGAAATGATAAAACTTAGATGTTAAAATTACTCTTTGATCCATGGATACTATGTTAGCAGGCATGAAAACAACATTAATCTCCTTGTACATCTCCATCAGAGCTTTTGGGTGACTAGGTGCATTGTCAATAAGCACTAACATTTTGAAAGGAATCTTTTTCACTGAGCAGTAAGTATCATCAATGGCGGACTTAAAATATTCAATAAACCATGCTGTGCACCAATATGTTGTCATCAGGCTTTGTTGTTCCATTTATAGAGCACAGGCAGTACATTTAGCATAATTCTTAAAGGCCCTAGGATTTTTAGAATACTAAATAAGCACTAGCTTCAACTTACAGTAGGTGCAGTAGCCCCTAACAAGAGAGTCAGCCTGTCCATTGAGAGTCAGGCCTTGACATCCTCTGTAGCTAAGAAAATTCTAGATGGTATCTTCTTCCAATGGCAGGGTGTTTCATCTACATTGAAAATGTGTTGATGGCATAGGAAAAAGAAACAATGCTGACCATTAGTAACTCCTGGGTTTTGGAAATCTGTGTATGCATAGAATATTGAAGTTGAGCTTGAGTCTATGAATGGAAAGTAAATCTTGGGACCCCAAAATCACTCAGCCAGAGGGAAAAGTCAAGCTGGGAACTGTGGACAAACCTGCCTCTCATTCTATTCCTAAATAAGACAGGTACAGAGATTAAAAAGCTACATACCTTCATCACAATTTACCTACTAGGAAATTACTTGCTGGACAAAGGAGAGGCAGAACTCAAAGTCATTCCTGTGCTCACGTGAGACAAATGCATCTCTGATTGCTTCCTTTGCCCTATTTCACTAAGCCAGACTAAGGCATAAGTGATGATTCCTGTAAATTGGACACTGGGTGAAAAGCTAATCAGAAACTCAAAAGAATGCAATTTTTTGTCTCTTATCTACCTATGACCTGGAAGCTCCTTCCCCACTTTGAGTTGTCCCTCCTTTCCAGACTGAACCAATGTACATCTTACATATATTTCTTGATGTCTTATGTCTCCCTAAAGTGTATAAAACCAAGCTGTGCACCAACCACCTTCGGCACATGTCATCAGGACCTCCAAGGTTGTGTCATGGGCGAGTCCTTAACTTTGGCAAAATAAACTTTCTAAATCAATTGAGACCTGTCTCAGACACTTTTTAGTTTACAATTCAGTCCTCCACTTTAAGAGTCCAAGCCAGTAGAACTCTCTGTAATGATGGAAATGTCCTATATTTGCACTGTCCATAGTAGTAACTATTAATTGTGCATATTTGAAAAGTATGTTTGGTCTTTGAACCTGTTTCCTGGCATGCAACTCCTAAAATTATTAGAAACTCTAAAGTTACGTCGTTTTATATGCTAATAATTGATTGATGGCTGTCAGCCCCTAGGTAGCTTCAGGATAGAGGCTGGTCACTGGAAAGACCAAGGCATGATTGGAGGGTTGGGACTTTCAATCCATCCCCAACCTCTGAAGAGGAGCTGAAGGTTAAGCTGATTATCAATGGCCAATGGTTTATTCAATTATGTTGATGTAATAAAGCCTCCATAAAACCCCAAAAGAACAGGGTTCAGGGAGCTTCTGGATAGCTGAACGCATGGTGTTTCCTGGAGGGTGGTGTGCCTGTGGAGAGCATGAAATCTCCTTGCCCCTTCCCCCATACCTCGTCCTATGCATCTCTTCATCTGCAGCTTCTGTAATATCCTTTATAATAAACCAGTAAACGTAAGTGATTCCCTGAGTTCTATGAACCACTCTAGCAAATTAACCCAAAGAGGGTGTCCTGGGAAACCCAACTTGAAGACCATTGTTCAGAAGTTCCTGAGGCCTGGAGTTGTGACCTGTGGAAGTGGGGGGCAGTTCTGTGGGACTAAGCCCTCAACATGTGGTTTTCGAGGCTATCTCCCAGGTAGAGCGCATCAGGATTGAACTGGAGGATACCCAGCCGATGTCCACTACAAAATTAATTGCTTGCTTAAGTATGTGAGGAAAAACCCCCATACATTTGGTCATAGAGGTCTTCTGTATTGATTGTTGTTGGTAGTGTGAGAGCAGAGGAAAACACTTTGAGTTTGAGCGTGTTTCCTGTCAGAACTAGCCACTAGCCGCATGTGGATATGGAGCACTTAACATGTGGCTAGTGTGACTGAGAAACCAAATTTTTCAAATTAATGTTTATTACTTTAAATTTAAATTTAAGTAACTACATGTGGCTAGTGGCTGCCATATTTGTTTAGCACAGGATTCTAGACAATCAAATCAGGCAAACTTGAATTCAAATCCCAAATCTGTATGACCTCACTTCTCTGAGCCCCAGTACCCTAAAATGGACATAACAAGATTTACTTCTAACCACACCAAGGAGGGAAGTTTCTGGAAGAAACAGCATCACCCAATACGAAGAACTGTCTCTCTTTCAGGAGAGATAATCTGATTTGCTATGTTCAGCCACTGCTTTGCCCACCCCATGCCCCCAAATCCTGGTGAGATCTACAGTAACAGCAAAACTGGCCTCACCACAGTGGAAACATGGCCACACAGCAGGGAGAAAGGGGAGTCATGACTGATGCTGGTTTATTCTTAAGTAATGTCTCCCACATTCTTTATATTTTAGGAGTCCTTGTAAGCTGTCTTTAGTGTTTTTTGGAAAAAGATGGGAGAGAGGGAGGTGGCAGGAGAGGCTAGGGATCTCAGGGAGCAAGGATGCAATTACCAAACAGACATCTCTCGAGTACCTACAACATAAAACTATGTAAGACATGATTACAATACAGTAAGCCCAAAGAAACTTTAGCCTCAGTGTCAACTTTGGCTCAAGTTACCAACACCTGCTCTTCAGCTTCTAGATTCTCAGGCCTGTGTGATGAAAGCCAGCGTTCAGAGCAATGATCCAGACACTCCAAGAGCTTCCATCACCACTGAAAGACGAACTTACATGTTCCTGGAACTGTCTGAGGACAAGAAAATAGACTTGCTCATTTGGAAATATTTTCAACAAGATATGGACAAAAGAGGCCTCAGAGCTAATTTTAAGTTAATCTTTATCTTTCAGTAAACAGAACACTCCATTCCCTATCAAAGACCTTACTGTAAAAAATTTGTGTCGGCAAGAGTTGATAAGTAAAAAGAGATCAGAGACAAAACAAACAACCCTGGAGAAGTATCATTTGGTGGTAGATGATCTGATTATTTCTGGCTTGCATGACCTGCATGCACCTGCAAAACTATGCAAAAGACATGGCAAACACAAAACTAAGGGAAACACAAAACTAAGCCTACTATTTTTACGCATCTGAGCGAGGAACTTCAGGAAAATCCTAGATGGGCCACTCCAGAGTAATTATGATAGTTAACACAGCAGGCACCACTGTTAGGCACTTAGTATATAGTAACTTATTTAAATAAGATACAAATATATATATGCATATACACATATATATGTATGTGTTTTGTATGTAATTCTGAAAGGTAGAGATTATCATCACTCCCACTTTACAGATGAGGAAACAGAGTCAATGAGTGAAGAAAAGCTTTGGTTTACACGACACTATTTTTAAAGAATTTTTGGTGGCCTAATAAGTCAATGTCTAAAGAGCCAAATATAAAGTTGAAAATAAATTAACATTCAGTAGTTGTCCAGACACCCAACCCAGATAGTTCTGGCTCAGAAATGGATTTTGGAGGGTCCAAATTAGTCATTCATCCAAGCAGGTGTTAATTCTGCAATTTTTAGAATTGGGGGTGTCTCTATGGAATCTGCAATTTAAATTAGCAACAACCTCCACCCCAAATTATGCATTAAGGTGACAACCACTTATAAAAGTCACTAAGATGTCCAACTTCTCAACTTTTGAGTTCAGTTGTGGAACTCAGCCAAGAGGCTTTTTAACTCAAGCACAGACATAGTGGGATGGCATAATTGCATTGAGTCAAGATCAAATTTGACAATAGGGAAGTCACCTATTAAAGAAAATCACTCAAAGAGCATACAGAATTGCTCGTTAAAAGTGATCATAAACCATGGTACAAATATTGATGTTTATTAACATTTTCATTACGGCCATTTTAAATGGATAGCTTAGCAGACTATTCATTTATCTGTTCTGTGTGCCCCCAATTTGGCTCTAATGAGTTTGCCTTATAAAATTACTGAAATCAGACCATGCTGTTAAAGCTGGAGCTGAGCAGCCCTGTGGGGGTTTCTCAGCAAAATCAGCAATGAACATACACTGTGTTATTGGAACAGGATAGTGCCATGTAGAATGGCAGAATGAATGAAGTCACCATTGGCAAGAATATATAATTCAGTAGTTTTGGAACAACAGGAGAGGAGAAAGCATTTACATTTTCTGTTTTGCAGTCACCATTGTGGGTGACACTCTGTCCTCCGTATTCCTTTTTCTTTCTACTTTAACTTTTCCTCCTCTTGGCCCTATAGGACTTCTCTCCAGGCTCTTTGAACAGAATAAAACATCCCTTCTATTCCTCTGCCCACTAACCTCTGGGCATGTATGCACTTCTCTCCCTCCCCTTTCTCCTTACCACACTGCGTCTGTCTATTTCAGCATTATCTAGCTGAAATAGACATGATCTGGGCCACAAGGGCAGAAAGCCAATGTCTCTGGTGGGAGAGCAGGTGGGCAGGACTCTCTTGACTGATGCCAGGCCCCACCTGCACATGCTGTGTGTTCCTGTCTATCCATGTTCCCATTCTGGGTGCTCCCCAGAGCTCTGTATACCCTCCTTGTGAACAGTGGGCAGGGTCATCATTGAACCACCTATGACAGTCATGGAAGTTCTCAAGTAGTATAAAAGGGAACATTAAAAGTTAGATTTTAATGCATGCGTAAAGGAGAATGGGATATTCTGAAAAGGGGTTTTGGAGGCTAGAACATTTAAAATACAGTTAAAAATATAAGAAACTAGTTACAGTGGTCGCTTCTGGGGAGACGGACCCGAAGACTGGAACAGAGTGGAAGGATGACTTCCTTTTAATTGTACTTAATTCTTTTGCAAGTTTTGGATTTTGTATCATGTGTATTTTTTTAAAATCAGGCTTTAATGGACATTGGGGGTCATCTAGTTGAAGCTGAGATGTAAGGCATTGTTTTCACAAAACAGAACCCCTGGCTCATCTGCCTTTCGCTAGATGTCCCCGAAATTCTCTCAGATGGAGGCAACCCATTCAGCAGTCCCCATGTTTGCCCACAGAATTGACACAAGGATGGGTAGCAGGAGGGACTCATACTTTTCATGCTGTGCCCAACTCATTTCTCATGCACCTTCATACAAAAACTACTCCTTCAATGCTTTTGCCCTCCAGTATTTCACACTTAATAATGTCTACATTTATTGAGTTTTAACTAAATATATAGCATTGCTAAATGCTCTAAATACGTAATCTAATTTCTTCCCATTTGTAGATGTGAAAGCTGACATTAAGAGAAGTTAAGTGATTCCATGGCTGCTGTGTGCTAACCTTAAGATTCAAATCCAGGTGTGTCCAAAACCTGCACTCTCAATTCCAGCACAATACTACCTTTCCTTCCACTCTCTGTTGCTTGCTTTTATTACCTCCTGTCACCCCCATATCCACTGAAGAGTTTTCCATGTGACATGGAATTTCTATCCTCTCCTTACCTCATGTCATCCCAGGGTTAGGGAAGTGATTAGGCTGTCCTGTCTAATGGTTTTTGTGAACAGGGAAAAGAAGGAAAAAAGGAAGAGTGGAAAAAGGAGACAATAGGAGTGTGTAGCAAGGGAGAAAAAAGAGAGATAGAAAGAAGGCTGAGGGAAAATTTTAAAAAAAGTAATGCAACAAGCACCTGGAAAATTTTTAGACATGTTCTTTCTATGAGTTTGAAAATTCACATGGAAACCCTGGGAGGATGGTAAAGAAGGGCAGGTAGGAAAAGTAGAGGAAGCATAATTAAAGCCACCAGAAAAAAAGTGACCATCAGGAATATCCAGACATTACCTCTTTCTCACTCTCTATCACCACTTCTCCCCCAACACACACACACACACACACACATACACACACACAGAGAGAGAAAGAGTAAAGCCCTGACAACTGTAGATTCCATTGTCGAGGATCCTGCTTCTCTTCTTCCTAGGACCTTGTGTTTTGGCTTTTCATTTCTTTTCTTTTCTTTTTTTTTTTTTTTTTTTTTTTTTTTTTTTGTTTTTTTTTTTTTTGAGATGGGATCTCGTTCTGTCACCCAGGCTGGAGTGCAGTGGCGTAATCTCAGCTCACTGCAATCTCCACCTCCCAGGTTCAAGCAATTCTCCTGCCTCAGCCTCCCTAGTAGCTGGGATTATAGGCATGTGTCATCACGCCCTGCTAATTTTTGTATTTTTAGTAGAGTCCGGGTTTCACCATGTTGGCTAGTCTCCTAAAGCATAATTTCTAATCTTGTGGCTAATGTTAGTCCTACAAAGGCAATCTAGTCCCCAGCCAAGAAGGAGGTCTGCTTTGGGAAAGGATTGTTACCATCTTTGTTTAAACTATAAACTATAAGCTGTTTCTCCCAAAGTTAGTTCAGCCTACACCCAGGAATAAACAAGGATAGCTTGAAGGTTAAAAGCAAGATGGAGTCAGTTAAGTTAAATCTCTTTGACTGTCTGTCATAATTTTGCAAAGGTGGCTTCACTGGGATCAGGGAAGCTCAGGAGGACAGAGGGAGAAAGAGACATGTCTTAGTCCTCTTGGGCTGCCATAAAAAAATGCCATAGACTGGGTGGCTTAAGCAATACGTATTCATTTCTCACAGTCCTGAGCAGCAGCAGACTGGGTGTCTGGTGAGGACCTGCTTCTCGGTTTGTAGATGGCTGTCTTCTCACTCTGTGTTCATGTGGCAGAGAGCAGAAAGAGAAAGGAAGTTTCCTTGTGTTTCTTCTTCTAAGGGCATTAACCTCATTCATGAGGACTCTACTCTCATGATCTTATCTAACCCTAATTAACCCCCAAAGGCCCTATCTTCCAATACTATCACAATGGGGATTAGGATTTCATCATATACATTTGGAGGAGAGAGGGGAGACACAAACATTCAGTCCATAGCAGGATCTTTTTTTTTTCTTTGAGACGGAGTCTGCTCTGTCACCCAGGCTGGAGTGCAGTGGCGTGATCTCAGCTCTGTGCAACTTCTGACTCCTGGGTTCAAGCGATTCTCCCACCTCAGCCTCCTGAGTAGTTGGGATTATAGGCATGCACGACCACACTGGCTAATTTTTGTATTTTAGTACAGATGGGGTTTCACCATGTTGACCAGGCTGGTCTTGAACTCCTGACCTCAGGTGATCCTCCCACCTCAGCCTCCCAAAGTGCTAGGATTACAGGCGTGAGCCACCGTGCCCAGCCAAGACTTTTTTTCCATTCAAAATTTACAAAGCAATTCTAGAAATAAAAACGTTAATCATCTCTCTCCCCTCTTCCCTGGCTAACTCATGGCCTGAAAATAAATAACAATTATTGTCCTCCTCTCAGCCATCCCAATAAGCCATCCTACAGTGAAAACAAAAGCTGCAGCCAAGCTTGTGTACTGGGAACAAATAAGAAGAGAGCTCATGTTTGCTTTTGAACTCGAAAGTGCTTGCCATAGCCTTACTAAGGGACATGGGTGAATGCTCACACACACACACACACACACACACACACACACGTAGGAAAATTATCTAGATAAGTAGATTTTGTATGTTTTAAGTTTCCTACAGCCTGTGTTCCAGGCAGAAAAGATGTTTCAAGTTCTGACAGGGACTGGTTTGAAAGAGAAACTTTGAAGGATTTAAACAGCTTTCTGAACAAGGCAAAACTCAAACTGTCAAGAAGATTTGCATTACTTTCCTTATTTTCCCTCGGCCTTCTTTCTATTTCTCTTTTTTCTCCCTTGCTACACACTCCGATCATCTCCTTTTTCCACTCATTCTTTTTTTCCTTCTTCACCAATGTGATTAGACAGGCAGCCAATAATGTTGTTCTGACTGTATCACAGTGTTTGGGGAATTAGAAAAAAATAAATGCCATACCTCATTAGAAGACTGTCAGTCTGGGGAAAAAAATCCAAGTAAGAGTCATGGGAGCAGAATATTTGGAGCTCTCAGCTCATAATCAGGGAGATACCATAGATGGGGTGGCTTAAGCAATAAACATTCATTTCTCATGGTTCTGAGTTCTGAATCTCTCAGCTCATAATCAGGAAGATGAGAAGAGTTACCTCTTCAGGGGATGATTTTACTTAATTAGATGGGTTGACGGTAACAGGAATTCAAATATTTTTACTGACGTTTACACCATAAGTATGGGGCCAACCCTGCAGCATATTTTGGCAGAACATAAAAGCAAGGTCTGAAACATTATGCCACTGGCTTGCAAGCCACCGTGAACCCTTTTGTTACAGACAATGGTAGCGACAAGCACCTGAATAATTTTTAGAGATGTCCTTTCTAAGAGTTTGAGTATCCACATGGAAATCCCAGAGCCCTAAATTAGGAATCAGGCAAAGCAAACAACACCTACTGTGTGCCACACCTGTGCTAAGCAAAACCTTGCAGATTCTGCTCTGGAAGCGTTGAATTCAGCTGGTGAGATAAAAGTAAAGAAAAAAATATATACTGGGATAAATGCAACAATAAGGTTGAGAATATGTATGGAAAAATATACCCTTCTTTGATGAGCAGAAACCCAGAGCGCTAGCAACCTGTAGCCTCCACTTTCTTCTGCCCTAACCAGCTGCATTCTCTTCTCACTGAGCTCTTGGCTCCCGTCTGTGGCCCTGGGTCCACCCAAATGCGGACATGACTCCTGCCAAGACTGCTTTATGACAAACATTCTTCACCTCTGAGAACTGCCAGTCTGCTGCTGACCCTGGTAGCCAGTAGCACTTTGTGGTTCCCTATGCTCCTCACTTTTAACCTATTTCAGACCAGAAATGCCCATTCACGCTTTGGCCCCTACCTAGACTTTTGGACACCTGACTTCTGTCTGTTCCTGTCCACTGCTACCCCACTCTCACAGGTCTTTGACATACCCACACCTGGTGATTTGCCTCATGCTCAGACCCCAATGCTTCCTACTTTCCCATCCCTCTCCTTGGCCTGGTGGAGTCCTAATCTATGTCTGGTTGGGTGGAAGGTGAAGACTCAGTATTCTTGTCCTGGTTAAGTGAGTTACATTATAATAATAAAAGAATGGAAAATGGTAGAATTTCCTCTTGCTATGACTTGTCATCCTTGTCTAGGTGAAATTACCCAGTCAGTCCCTGTGATATGGTTTGGCTCTGCATCCCCACCCAAATCTCATCTTGAACTGTAGCTCCCATGATTCCTATGTGCTGTGGGAGGGACCCAGTGGGAGATAACTGAATCATGGGGGCAGTTTCCCCATACTGTTCTCATCATGGTAGTGAGTAAGTCTCACAAGATCTGATTTTATAAGGGGTTTTCCCTTTCTCTTGGCTCTCATTCTCTCTTGTGTGCTGCCATGTAAGACATGCCTTTTGCCTTCCACCATGATTGTGAGGCCTCCCCAGACACGTGGAACTGTAAGTCCATTAAACCTCTTTTTCTTTATAAATTACCTAGTCTTTAGTATGTCTTTATCAGCACCGTGAAAATGGTTTGTAAGGTTTGGAATCCAGAAAGAGGTCTCCATAGCTTTAAGAGACCAACCAAGAGGTCACTACCATATCAGAGGGATCCTCTTCCTCCTCTTAGTTATGAAATGAATTAACCCCACAGGGGAAGTTAGCAAGTATTATCACTACCTTCAGAGTGCCAAAAAGTACTGCAGCTAAACCTTTTAATTGTTCATGAGGTGGTGACCGACTGGGTATATTAACATCGGGTTCCTTGTATGGCTCAAGTCCACATCAGGAAGGAGCAAGGGAGAGCTCACCAAGGGGACAGCCATGCCAGCTGCCTTCTCTCTCTTTCCCCTGATCTGTATACCAGATGTGAAAATACTGCTTCTACTTTGCAATGGAGTGCCAAGGAAATATTGTGGGTCTCCCCACTGCACTAGAAGTCCCTAGGATGGAGGAAGAAACTTGCTTATCTCTCTACCCCTATGCTTAGGTCAGTGTCTGGCACATAGTGACAGCATGATTAATGCTTAGTGAACAAATGAATAGGCCTATGTTTCACTCCATTTTGAATCTACCAATTAAATATTCTTTCAGTTAATACTTCTTGAATTGAATTCAGTTATTAACAGAGATTAGGGGGCCCTTTCTGAAATGTTGGTTTAGGAGACCCAAAATTTTTAATTAAAGTACCAAGTCTCCTTCTATTTAGGCAGCACACAATCTTTGGCAAAATAATAATAATAATAATAATAATAATAATTCAGATCCAACCTAATCTAGATTGTAAAGATTCCTTTCTTAAGGTTGATGTCATTGAACTGTGACCTTCAGAGATTAGTCTGGCATTTTGAAGTTGGAGTCTCAGGTTCAACTAAGGTTCAGAGCAATCCAGTGAATAAAATCGACTAATAATTTTTCATGTGGACAAATTTCAAACATTCATGTAAAAATTATATGGTGTTTTCTTCAAATACAGCAGGAATACTAATGGAAAAGAAGGTGCAAACATCTCTCTCTCTCTCTCTCTCTCTCTCTCTCTCTCAATTCTGAAGCACTTAATTGGAATCTTGAATAACAATGATGACTTGGATATGGCTTTTGGAGCAGAGACAATGTCTAAGAATTGCTTCACCTGAACCTGAAATGTATCTGCATGTCTACTGCCCCAGACAGTTTTGAATATGCACATGGGACCTACTGAAGATTAGTGGAGCCAGGACCCAATCCAATGGGAAATCTGTTCTATTTCCCTCAAAATACTAATGCATTCTCCCAGAGTTATACTAATGCATAACTCCCAGGGAGTTAATAAGGCATTTCCTAAACTTCTTAATGATCTCCCAGTCACAAGGCCATTCTCTACACTGTTTGGTCTAAATTATCACATCGTCTTGCCGAGATGTGGCTGGTTCCTAGTGCAGACTGGCTTGGGGTGGAACTGGAAAGATGTCCGCATTTGTGTTTGTGGCCCAATTCAATGTTCTGCATCTTCCCCTACCCACTCTGTGCCACGTCCCGAGGCTGAGCCACCCTTCAGAAACCCCAGGACCACAGAAGAAAGTCATTCCCCTCTCTCTGCTTTCAGGAAAAGCTTGACATGTGAATTCACCTGACTGAATTTTCTGTTCTAAAATGTGTTCTTGTGGAATGAAAGTCTTTGTTCTCTCTAACTTGGGGTGGAGGGATGGAGAGAGATGTGTGTAGGTTGATGTGTGTACATGTATATATATATATGTCTACATGGCTAAGGAAGCCCTTGCCCCGTACCCTTCAAGCTCAACAAGTATATTCTAAGCACTTTGCAAAGGTAAAACAGTGCAGGGCAGTGACCCTCAACCTTCACTATACATTAGGATTACCGGGGAGGCTTTTGAAACACACCAATGCCTGGGCCTTACTCCAGCCCAGGCAACCGGACTGTCAGCCAAGGTTTAGAACCACTGGCACAGTGGAACATATCTGGGCGTTGGCATTAGCAGATGTGGGTTCAAATCTCAGCCTGATATTTACAAATGGCACAAACAAGGCGGTGATACTAATACTAATTACACTGTATTACAGAGCAGTAAAATGATCAGTAGGGCACCTTTCTCATAGCAGAGGCTCAGTAATTTTGGTTCCTTTACGCCAGTCTGTCAGACATTTGAGCTAGGTGCCAGAAATTACTCACACAAAAAAACCAAGTATCATGTTAATATCTGGCTCTATAAACAGATACTTTATTTTTAAAGAAAAAAAAAGTTCCCTAAAACTTCTTCCAGAGTAGTGATTTCTCACCTCTGGATACACATCAGAATCACTCTCAGAGTTAAAAAAAATAAAAAAGAAAGAAAAGAAAAAAGAAAGGAAAAGAAAAAGAAATGATACAGATGGATATTGGCTCTGCCCCAACGATTCTGATTTAATTTAACTGACCTAAAATAGGGCAGGCATCAGTATTTTTAAAAGCTTCTAATGTGAGTCCAGGATTGAAAAGATAGTATTCTAGAACAAGGATACACATACTATTGTGGAAAAAAAACAATAAATAAGTGGTCAAAAAATGGGTTTGCCTCCAGCTCTGCCACTGACAGTATGACCTTAGACACATCACATAAATTCTCCAGAATTGAAAATAGAGATAATAGTGTTTGGCTTAAAGAATAGTCATAAGGATGAAATGAGATAATGTAAGTGAAAGTGCTTTTTAAACCACAAAGCACTGCACAATTTTAGCTCATATCATTCTGGAGATGATGATGTCTTGGGTTAGCTGCATGATTAGTCTACAATCCTTTTGAGATTGTCCAGTACCTGGGGCTAGGAAGGAGGGCTTGGATATGGGAATACATAAGGACTTGTTAACTGTCACAAGACTTTGACCACTTTCTCCAAATGGCAAAAGAGAAGGTTTTCCTCTGGGTCAGGAATCCATTGAACTTCAAGGCAAATTGAAACAGAAAATTTCTTATCATCCGAAACAATTTATCTGATGGGTCATTAGTTGCTGAGACTGTATTTTTGCAATACAGTCTCCACTTTCCAAATTTGGCTTCCTCCTGATCCTCCAATACTCCCCCACTGACAGGTTTTGAGGTAGATTGGAATAGTACATCATTCTAATCACGCAGGTCCTGCGTATCAGGTTTAATTTAGCTACCTGTGCAGTATGATGCTGGGGTATTTTCAAACCTTTAGCCTCTGGCACTGCAAATCAGTGTGAATGTCAGCCAAGAAAAGTATTGAGATGTGAGTTAGCCTTGTGTCTACAAATACCACTCATTTCTGTAATAAGGAGAAAAAAAATGTTGCATTTAAACCCTACTTTGTGGCAGGTCTTAAAAATCAAGAAAGATGAATTGGGGAAGTTTTCTAAAAGCTGCTATGATTCCGTGCCCCTCCCCTCCCCCGCTCAGTTTTCAGACCCTCATTGTGGGCTGTAGCCATGTGTCATTCCAAGACAGTGGTTCTCAACCTTGGTCGCATCATTTGGGAACCCAGGAGAAATCAGAATCTCAGGCCCCACCTCAGACTTGCTGATTTAGAATCTGCATTTTTTTTTTTTTCATTTTTTTCTTGCTTTTTTTTTTTTTTCCTTGAGATGGAATCTCACTCTGTTGCCCAGGCTAGAGTTCAATGCCATGATCTCGGCTCACTGCAACCTCCACCTCCTAGCTTCAAGCAATTCTCATGCCTCAGCCTCCCAAGTAGCTGGGATTACAGGCATGCACCACCACACCCTGCTAATTTTTGTGGGTTTTTTTTAAGTAGAGACGGGATTATTTCTGTATTTTTAGTAGAGGCAGTGTTTCGCCATGTTGGCCAGGGAGGTCTGGAACCCCTGATTTCAAGTGATCCACCCGCCTTGGCCTCCCAAAGTGCTGAGATTACAGGCATAAGCCCAGCCTAGAATCTGAATTTTAACCTAGATTTCTCAGAAGTGATTCCAAAGCCCATTACAGGCACAAGCCGGCCTAGAATCTGAATTTTAACCTGGATTTCTCAGAGGTGATTCCAAAGCCCATTAAAGTTTGAGAAGCCCTGTTTGACAGAATCATCTCATCAAGGCCTCCCAAACCAATATGGCAGTTATTAAAACAGACTCAGCCTGGAGCCATTATGGGTCTAGGTCAGGACCATACAGTTAGTTCCTGACAAGCTGAGATGGGTCCCATAGGCCCCAGATCTGCTGGTTTCAAGAGCAGAGCACTTTCCACCTCACAACATTGGCCCTGATGTAGGGTTGCTTGAGTTTTGTTTAAACAATCATTGAGGACACAGTGTTCTCAATGATTTATTTTACATCTTCTACACAAAGCAGCTTCTCGAGGATTATTCTTAACAGATTAGCTGCAAATAGAAGTAAAAGAGAAAAGTTATAAGAGACACACTATCCAGAAAATGAAGATGATCAAAAAAAAATTCTACTGATAAGGACCTTGACAAGAAAGCTGGAGAAAGGCTTTAATCTGTGGATTTCTGGTAACCCTGGAAACCGGCACCCCTGTAGCACTGGGATAAAAATCCTCAAAGGACTGGGATGAAGATTAGTAACATAATTAGATAGAAGGCAGACAGAGCCCTTTGAGAAATAAATCAATACCCACACAGATGCAGAATACCAATATAATATAGGAACCTTCCCCCACCAGGTGATGCCCTGTGGTAAAACACTGTGGCCATGTCCTAGGTATACCAAACATCAGTGGCTTTGACAGATGATGTGGCCCTGCCATCTTGCACTTTTGTCCACCCGATCCAAACTCTAAAGCACCAGCAGTCCAGGCCGTGCCAGAGGCTGAAGGAGCAGCACTACATGAAGAAAGATCACTGGACTGGGTGTAGAGAAACTAATTAGGTAAGTGACTTAATCCCTCCGTCAGTTTCCGCATCCATAAAATCGGGGATAATAAACCTGCACTGCCTCCATCATAGGATTTTTGAGTATTAACTAGGTTAATCCATGTGAAAGTGCTTGGGAAATCATGAAGGCTGATGATAAATTATAACTAGTGTTACAATGACTAGTTTTTTCCTGACCATGCAGGCATAGACACCTGAGACCCAGATTCACAACTATCTTGCTGAAAAGTGGTACAGGGGCCAGGTGCGTGCCCCACACCTATAATCCCAGCACTTTGGAAGCCTGAGGTGGGCAGATCAGGAGTTCAAGACTAGCCTAGACAACATGGCAAAACCCCATCTCTACTAAAATACAAAAATCAGCCGGGTGTGGTGGCAGGCTCCTGTAATCCCAGCTACTCAGGAGGCTGAGGCATAAGAATAGCTTGAACCCAGGAGGCAGACGTTGCAGTGAGCCGAGATTATGCCACTGCACTCCAGCCTGGGGGATAGAGCAAGACTCTGGCTCAAACAAAAAAAAAAAGAAAGAAAGAAAAAGAAAAAGAAAAGTGGTAGAGTACTAGGCAGAAGCTACCAGCAGCTGGGCTGCTTGAATTTTGTCAAGTTGGGTGCTCATAAATGCAGGTTATCTAGAAGAGACTAGAAATAAACCAGGGAAGGGCCCCTAACAAAAGAGCTCCCCTATTGGCAAGCTGCATTGCCGCATGTTCCACCATTACGGTAGTATTTGCTTAGTTGAAGCATTGTCTTTGGAAAGATTTTAAATGCAAATTTTCCTAGGAAGAGTAACATATTGACTGGTTACCAGTCATTTATTCTGAGTTAGTCTATTCACAGATTCCTCAGGTAGTGCTCTTAAACAAGGAAATTAAACGGTAATTTCAATCGTGGGAAAAAGAGAAGATTTGGGACACTGAGACAGGACTTGAGAGGCAAATCTGGGTAGCGTAGTGAGTGGAATGCAAGAAAGCAGAGGAGGCACAGTTTCCAAACTCATAAGATGAACACTAAATAAAGGAGCAGTAAAAACTGCTGAACCAAACTCACTTACACTTTTTCTCGAGGTCTAAAAGGGGAAGAATTGGATCCTGTGCTCCTTTGCCTAATCCAAGTTCCCGTTTGCAGTGATTCTTTATCTTTTCCTCTAGGTAGCAGAGTTTAGCTTGATATTGCTCCAAGTAATAGAAAAACAAAGCTAATTTAATATTCTTGATTATTTCTCCTCATATATCACCAGTTATCCCAGACAAGTAGCTATCCGCAAGGCTCTCCTACTTGTGCTATTTTTTAAATCAAAAATTCTTTAAAGTGGGTTGGAAGGCTTTCATCCAATATAAATTACCTATTTTAAGAAAGAAGTACTCGATGTCCAGAAATGATTATCTTAAGGGGAAATGTTCTAGAACTCTCACTGGTATAACATGCTGCCTCAGTTTCCCCACAGTGATCAGTGTGGAGAGCAGAAAACAAGGCAATGAGGGTCAGCAAACACCAGATGGACAGTTCACACTACTCAGATGGACCCTAACAAGTTGTGTTTCCAAAGTCTGCACATTTGGTGAACCTTAAAGCCAGCCAGCTCATCCATGTCCCAGCTAGCACCGATCAGGGAACAAAACTGCCCAGGGTGTCCATGCAGTCCCACTTAATCCCACCCTTGCTCTGAATCCCTGTGCTCCTCAGTTCTGGTGGACTGTAGCCTTACTGGTCTTCCCTTTCATTTATGGCCCTGCTCTCACGCATTGTACTTGACCCCTGAATTTAGATCCCAAATGTGTTCCTCAAAACCCTTGACTCACTGCAGTAGGTTGGATTTACTTGCCACCGAATATTCTGATTGTCCTTTCTGTGAGGATTATAGAAGACTTCCCTGTATAACTCCAGAGTAGCTAAGGCTGACATGGCCAATGAAAAGTGAGAAGTGCCACTAGGAATCAGAGCATGGTTTGTCATCTCTTTTCCCCAGGTCTCAACGACAGGAAATGCTTCAGGAAGATACTGGCCCATCAGCCTGGGCTCAGAACAGAGATGTGGAACACAGTTGCAGCTGGGCCATGCTGGAAACAGGAGTGAGAAATAAACCTTTGTTGTTATAAACATTGAGATTTGGGAGTCTTATTTGTTACTATAGCATAACTGATTCACACATCCTTGAATTCTCACCACATACAGCAATTTCAAACAGGCTGCCAGGTTTGACTCCAGCCCCAACACACCTTCATCTTCAGAGAGGAAAGATAGGCCCAGGGAAAAGCATTGTCATTTTTGATGATTTCAGCACCTAGGTAGTGGTATGTCATATTCTGAGACCCCTGATTTCATCTTTCTGAGTTAAAACCTTTAACAAAATATCATCTCAGAATCTATAATCCTACTTGATACCGAGGTCACCTTTGAGTAAACTAAGCATTATCATATGGGAAGGCTGGGGTGGACTCTCATTACATGGATCTCTTTTAGACCTTATAAAAGGAAATCAACCACCTGGCCTTACCCAGGCCATCCTTCTACTCATTTAGGAAATTACCAAACTCAATCCAATACTACAAAATTGAATTTCCAAAAACCCAGCTATAATCATTAGAGGTGTTATTTTTCTATGTCAAATTTTCTTCATGTATGGATTTCATTTCTTCTCTTTATCACCTTCTCAACAATGGAAATAAGATTGCAAGATTGGAAGAACGCTGCTCTGGAGTCTGACAGCATAGGTTTAACTATGCCACATTCCCCCATTGTAACCATGGGCATGTTTTTAACTCTCTTTGGGCTTCCCCTCCTCATCTGCAAGTCTGGGATAACTACTCAGAGACCGCCAGTTGCTGTGGAGCGTGTCTGGCACAGAGTAAGTAGGCATCCCAGAATTGCTGGCCGCTCACTGTATCACATTTTCCAAGCCCAGATTTCCTCCTTATTGATAACAGATAAATTCCAGGGAGATCTATTTTCAGGAGGCATTGCCCCCATTAAGCTAACGTGTTAAAATTGTGTACATGTGTGTTTTTCCTCCTGTCCTTACCCTACTGCTCCAGGATGAGCATGGTCTCTTGAGGGTGGAGATCGTGATATACTCCCATTTGCCACTTAAATAGCTACCAAATGGCCTAGAGTGTAACAAATGTTCTATATATAGATATAAAAAACAACGACGACTGGGTGGACTCAAAATGGTGAGTCTTAGCAAGTAATTTACCACTACTGATCTTTTCCACTTTTGTTGTTGTTGTTGTTGTTTTTGGAGACAGAGTCTCTGTTTCCCCCAGGCTAGAGTGCAGTGGCGTGACCCCAGCTCACCGCAACCTTCGCCTCCCGGGTTCAAGTGATTCTCATGCTTCAGCCCCCCAAGTAGCTGGAATTACAGGCATGTGCCATAGTGCTTGGCTAATTTTTGTATTTTCAGGAAAGACGTGATTTCACCATGTTTGCTAGGCTGGTCTTGAACTCCTGACCTCAAGTGATCTGCCCACCGCGGCCTCCCAAAGTGCTGGGATTACAGGCATGAGCCACCGCACCCGGCCTTCATTCTACTTCTTTCACTTTAGTTCTCTTCCTGTTTGTACATCCTCATGGTGAGCATCAGATGAAGACAGTGGGAATGTGCGTGTGTGCGTGCATGCATGCACGTACGTGTGTGTATACAGAGCACCCTGAAGTCTTCAGAAGACGAGTCTTATGTCAAACAAAACATGTTTTTAAAATGTATTTTATTGAAACAATTCAAGAGGAGAAATCCTGCACCTCTGTGGCTAGTTATCGTTCATCCCTTTTTAACTTTGTCATGCCCTGAGGGGTTCAGCACTGAACAGACCCATTCTGCTGTACTGGCTGATTTTTATTGTGTTCAGGGTGTACACACTTTATTAGCAGGAGTTACAGCCACCCAGTGATTTAAATTATACATGAAATCTAATAAAAATTTTAAAAGGTAACCAACGTCCCTGCCTGTGTTAAGTTTTGGAAAGTGTGAAAAAGAAGCCTTTGGGTTTATTCTCGAACAGATCTGGGTCTTTGCCTTACCTGGCCTCCTTCATGCTTTCTCCCAAAGCTTGGGATTAGATCCGGAGGTACCTAGGGGATCTCAATCCAGAACTTGGTAAAAAAAAAAAAAAAAAAAAAAATTTATTACTGTCAGTCAAGCTCTCATTTTGAAGTGCTTTGAAAATATAGGGTAGTTCTCTCCCCAAAAGCACTTTCAGTAAATATAATAAAGTGCCAATGCTTTGCAAATTGTGTTCTGTTGTCACCTTCCTCAAAGTTCCTGGGATGGAAGGGTTAAAATGCTGATTAATTGGCTCTGCCTCAGATGGGTTGGATCAGAATTTCAGGGAGAAAGCTCAGGAATCAATATTGTTAATAAGCTCCCTAGGTAAATCTTCTATATACTAAATTGTGAGAATCACTGGTATATTTGTTAAGAAGGTGGGTTCTAGACACAGGTGGAGCCAAGTTTGAATTCTTACCAGCAGATTACTTAACTTCTAGACCTCAACACCCACACATCTGAAAAGTTACCTTGTAATTTGTTGGAAAGATAAAGTGAAACGAGATTATGCATGTAAAGCAGTGCTTCTCAAACTCTGTGTGCATAGAAATCACCTGGGGATCTTATTAAAATGTACATTCTGATGCAGTGGATGTGAATTGGGGCCTGAGATTCTTATTTCTTGTAGCAAGCTCCCTAGTACAACCAATGCTGCTGGTCCTCTATCCACACTTTGAACAATTAGCAAGCCTACAGTAAGTTTTAATAATTATTGGCTGTTCCACAGAGAGTGTGCAGTGATTTTTATGAAACCTTCATCATCCATCAGAATTACATGTGGTGCTTTGAAAAATGCAGATGCCAAGTCAGGTGTGCTGGCACATCTGAGGTGGGAGGATCACTTAAACCCAGAAGCTCAAGACCAGCCTGGGCAACATAGCAAGACCCCGTCTCTTAAAAAATTTTAAATGAAAAAAATGCAGATGCCTGAACTCCTGTCTCTGAAGATGCTGATTTGGTATCTTCTCGGTGGAGCCCAGGAATCTATGTTTTTAAAGTGCTACAAGTGATCCAGGATGGATAGATGTAAAGTAATAAGTATCTCGGGTAAAACTTATTTTGCAGCCACTGAGAGAGTGTCCAAATGTCCCCCCAGTACAAAACTCTTATTCACCATAATGCCAGTCTAAAACGCACTATCTGAGTCATGGCCATCCAAAGAGGAGATAAAAAATTTTTGCCTTAGACCCCAGGCTGTTCTGGAGCCTCTAGCAATTCTAGGGCCAGTCTCCATTGGCCTCTATCCTTTACTGTGCAAAGGAAGAATGGGTTATAAGAGGCAAACACCATGGGAGATCCAACTCCATAACTTACTAGCTACGGTATCTTGGGCACGACTTTAATTTCCTGTATCTCAGGTACCTCATCTATAAAATGGGGATAATATCGAAGTCACCTTCCTCATAAACACATTGTGAGAATAAAATGAATACCCTATAACCTTGCTGCTCAAAGTGTGGTCCGTGGACCATCAGTATCAGCATTGCCTGAGAGCTTGCTTGACATGGCAAATCACAGATCTACTGAATAAGAATCTGCATTTTAACAAGACACCCTCCCCACAGTGATTCCTATGCAAAGTTTGCAAAACAACACTTTATGGTATTAAAAAATTATGAGGAAGGGTTATAAGATAAAACAGTCCTTGTTCTTTAAGATCTCACAATCTTGTTAAGAAGGGGCAAGCTTTATATTACATGTAAACAATTAGAGAGGGCTACAAAGCCCACAAAATCAAGTGCTGAATAGTGTCTACACTTTTCCAGACAACAGAGCAATTTAAAAAACAATAGCAGCAACCACATTATTTGATTATCTTCCTAGGTCTGATTATAATAATCAGTGCTCTCCAAATGTTCTCACAATCAAGAAACAAAGAATGATAATACATTGAAGTGGAATTAAAGGATGGTGTTGTTCAAAACCAGAGTCAATTGTTTTGGGCACAGCTTCTGAACTTCCTGGCAAATCACCTGGACATCTGTGACAATGCAGATTCTGAAACTCCCGGAAGATGTCCATGCTGCTAGTCCACAATCAGTACTTTAAGGAGTAAGGGTTGGGGATTCAGGCTGCCCAGGGCCTCTACCAGCAGCCATATTTACCAGGAATAAATATGCCAGTACACCTTAACCCATCTGTGGCACAATGGATGGAAAGAGCTACCCTAACTCATCCCATTTATACTGGAACCAGAAAGTGTTGTTTCTGCACCTGAGGACATCTTTAGTGCCTGATACACAGGGGGATGAGAGGGAGACAGCTGCCTTAGCTGTGCTTATATATAGCACCACTTACCGGTGATATATGTCAGCCAACACTGCTGAGGAAACAAGGGAAATTGCTGTTGGATATATGGTTCTACCGCCTGAGAAGCCTGTCAGTGTAAACTTTTCTGTTTCTCTAGAACCTGTGTAGTTGTTTTCATTTACGTGTCTCTCCTTGGAGAAGAACCTTGTGAGTGCACAGTTTCTGGGAGCTACACAATGTTCTCCCTCTGGCACCTGCTTTACATATAGATGTATAACAACTGTGTCAGCTCACCCTTCCCTGAACTCCCCAAGTAATTGGTTTCATGTCACTTTGCCTTGGTATAGCATTCCTACTCCCCAGATTCATGGGACTGTATGTTTGATGGGTCAGGTAGTGCTGTACCACCTCCTTCTACCTAGACTCATGATAAAAAACTTTATCAAGACATTTATCTCCAAGGAAAGAATATGCTTAATAAATATTACCAAGAAAGCCTGAGCAGGCTCAATATTCAAATATTCATTCACATAACTATGTTCTTATTGAAAAAATAAAAAACTACAAGGGAAAGATGAATAAATTTGCATTAAAATTTACCTTCTTTTGGCAAAACACCAAAATAAGATGAAAAGACAAATGCTAAACTGAAAAAAATGGCAATTTAAACAAAGATTTAATACAGAAAGAACAAGTCAGTACAGGAAATAATTGCAACAAAAAAGTGGACAAAGAATATAATCTAGGAATTCACACAAATGATATATATAAATGGTCAAGAAATATATACAGAAAAATATTCAAATAACCCTAAAATGTAAATATTTGCCTATCAGACTACTAAAGATGAAAAGTATTGGCAAAGTTGATAGGTTTTGTCAATACTTTTTCATCTTTAGTAATCTGATAGGCAAATATTCTGAGTTGGGTCAATAGTGCTCTGTTGATGGGAACATAGATGGTCGAATATGTCAAATATGTCTTTAATATCCATACCCTTGGTGTCAGTAATCCCACTCCTAAAAACCTATCCTAAAAAGATAACTACACTGGAAGATGAATACTCATTATTTCATCCAACACATATTTGTTGAGCTCTTATATTAGATTAGGAGTTAGGGATATTCTTTACTGGGCCAAGAACAAAATAAGCAAGGAAGCATTCATTATAGTCAAGGGAGACAAATGACAAAAAGCGTGTGTATGTGTGTGGTGGGGAGGTGTGTGGTGGGGAGGTGTGTGGGTGGGTGGGTGCGTAGTGGTGGTAGTGTTGGTGGTGAGAATGGTCAGGGCAAGAGAAGATGGAATGTCCTGCTCCTACAGGGTGATTAGGAAAGGGCTCTCTGTTAAGGACACATTTGAGAAAAGACTTTAAGGAACCAAGGAAACAAGACATAGAGATACCCATGAGGAGATGATTCCAAGTGAGGGAACAACAGGTGCAGATATGGGAGCATGTTGGTGTGTCTAAGGATCAGCAAGGAGGCCAGTGAGACTGGAGCAGAGTGAGGGAGGGTGGAAACTGAAGCAGGTTGGATGGGGCTGAGGGACAGTTCTCTGAGATAATGCAGGGCATTGTCAGCCATAGTAAGACCGTGAAGTTTACTTTCAATGAGACAGGCAGAACTGGAGAGCCTTGAGCAGAGCGGTGATGAGCGATGACTTGAATTTGCAAAGACCCTCTGACTTCTTGGTAAGCAGAAAAGCCACTTGGGAAGCCATGATAATCGAGATAAGATACGACAAGGGAGAGGACAGTGGAGGTGGCTGAAAGTGGTTGAGTTCTAGATATGTTTTGAAGATAGAGCCATCAGGATTTCCTCACCATACGGATGTGTGTTGTAAAAGAAAGGAGTCAAGGATGATTCTGAGATTTGCAGCTGGTTAG
Organism: Rhinopithecus bieti; assembly: GCF_001698545.2. Taxonomy (NCBI): domain Eukaryota; kingdom Metazoa; phylum Chordata; class Mammalia; order Primates; family Cercopithecidae; genus Rhinopithecus; species Rhinopithecus bieti. Next base: position 228,092 of record NW_016826903.1, on the reverse strand, counting down.
TATTATATTTTTTAAGATGGGGAAGCCCAAGGAAGAGAATTCGGGTGAGGTAGACTTAGAAAAATCAAGGGCTTTCCACTTGTCAAGTTTGAGATGTGTCTTAGACATGTAAGTAGAGATGTTAGGCAAGCAGTTGGGTTATGAATCTGGAGTTCAGGGAAAGGCCTATGCTAGAGATTTATATGTGGGAGTAGAGTGCTGGGATTTAGTCCTGAGTCTAGACGAGATCACCTAAGGAACAAATGTAGGTAAGGAAAAGACTACCGTGGGAACCCCACGGTAGTCCAAGATTTGGAGGTCAGGAAGATGAGGAGAAACGGGCAAAAGGGACTGAAGAGCAGTGGCCAACAAAATAGGAGAGCCTCCTAGAGAGTGGTGACCTGGAAGGCAAACGAATTCCAACAAGTAATGATCAGTGTGTCGAGTGCTGTTCACAGGTCAAGGGAGATGAAGTTAGAGGACAAACCAAGGGCTTGACAACATGGAGGTCATGGTGACCTTGGCAAGAACTATGTGTGGAGGAATGTGGACAAAACCTGATGGAGTGGGTTTAGGAGAAGCAAGAAAAGATGATGCAAGGCTGGAAAGAATAAACAACTCAGTCAAGCATTCCAGGTGTCTAAGGAAACAAGAAAATGGGCTGGAGTTGGAGGCTGAGTGACATCAAAGAAGTTTTGTTTTGTTTTGTTTTGTTTTTTTAAAGATGTAGTCTCCTTCTGTCGCCCAGGCTGGAATGCAGTGGCGCAATCTCGGCTCACTGCAATCTTCGCCTCCTGGAGTTAAGCAATTCTCCTGCCTCAGCCTCCCAAGTAGCTGGAATTACAGGCACGCACAACCACACCCTGCTAATTTTTGTGGCTTTTTTTAGTAGAGACGGGATTTCACCATGTTGGCCAGGCTGCTCTCAAATTCCTGGCCTCAAGTGATCTGCTCGCCTCAGCCTCCCAAAGTGTGGGGATTACAGGTGCGAGCCACCATGCCCAGCCCAAAGAAGATGTTTTAATGAGATGGCAGATTATATCATATTTGTTTGCTAAAGAAATCGTATAGCAGAGAGAAAAAAATGGCAAAGGAAAAACAAGGACAACTGTTTGATTAAGGGAGACAGGATGGGATCCAATCAATAGAAGAGAAGATACCTTGGAAAGAAGCAAACACAAAGAATTTATTATACAATTATTTATAGTGGTAAAAAACCTGAAAATTAATAAAAAGTTTATCAGTAGGTACTGGGTTAGTAATTTAAGGGTTCTAAGTCCAACAGAACAAAACGCAATCATTAAAATTGCTAGTGAAGATTCTATATTTATTTACATGGTAATGCATGCACAATAAAAAGCAAAACGAAACAAAATAAAAGCTAGCATAGTCAAATCCTGACTAAAAATGATTAAAAGTGCTTTATCTACATAAGACTTGAAGATAGTTTCAGCTTTCTTCTTTATGATATTCCATATTATTTTTTACAATAGACACATATAACATGCTTAAAACTCTTTTCTCTCCTTAGAGCCACTGCCTAAGACAGGCGGTGGCTTTCGCTGAAGCTCTGTTAGAGGCTTTGAATGGTGACTTAATATCAAGCCCTTTCAAGACTTCCTTCTTAACCCATCTACCACTCCCCACAAACAGCAATACAAATCCCAACTCTGCCACGTATTAGCTGCTTGCTTTCGAGTAATGTATTTAACCTTCACAAGCCTGTTCCTTTACCTGTAAAATAATGATTTGAAAAATCTGCCTCAGAAGACTGCTGTGTGGATCAAGGAAGACAATGTAGGTAAAGTGCCTAGCACAGTGCCTGGCACTGAATACTGAATACCAGGCTGTTGTTATGTGGGTGTGCTACCCTTGTGCACGACACATTTTGAGTGGATGACAGTGGGGGACCCTGCTCTTGCCAGTAGCAATGCAGCTGCCTTTGCTTTTTCCTATTTCTGGTGATGCTGGTCTTCTCTTGTCTGATGCAGGGGAATTTGTGAGAATAGGAAAAGAAAAAATTTCTGAGTCTTCTCACTTGCCCACAGATACTCCAAAATTTGGCTAATCCGCCCCCTAGTGGCAGACATTATAATTTCTGCCACTTTTTTTCCAACTGGAATTGCAAGAAAATACCCATAAAGGATTCATCTGAGGTATTTGCTGCATCTGCTACTACTGGCCTTGTCACTACCATGTAAAGGCAGGACAGAGCCTAAACTGGCTCATTGCTTGCTTCCTTATGTTAAGGCTTTGAATGTCTTTCTTAAAATGCAAACATGCGCCTAGGAACAGTAGTCTAACTGAATCCTTCAGCCTGAACTAGCTAGCCTGAGGGATGAGACACAGAGTAGATGAGGGTCAGGAGAGGCCATGACAGGCTAGCCATAAAGGTGAGTCATCGGGGGGCTCGTGGCTATCTCAGGGGTGAAGAGCAGAAGGCACAGGTGGCAAAAATGCTTCCCCTGCTCCCTAAAAAATCATAAATGTTTATCTAGGAGTCATACCTTAGAATAGAGGAAGATGTCATAAAACTAGAACATAGCTTTTTTTGTTTTTTTGAGACAGGGTCTCAAAAAGTTGGAGTGCAGTGGTGTGATCACGGCTCACTTCAGCCTCTACCTCCAGGGCTCCAGTGATCTTCTCCTGTCTCAGCCTCTTGAGTAATTGGGACCACAGGCACACGCCACCACACTCAGCTAATTTTTTTTTTATTATTATTGTTAGTAGAGATAAGGTTTCACTATGTTGCCCAGGCTGGTCTCAAACTCCTGAGCTCAAGTGATCTGCCTGCCTTGGCCTCCAGAAGTGCTGGGATTATAGATGTGAGCTACTGTGCTTGGCCTGGAACATACTGTTCTTGAAGGAAAGGAAGGCAAAACTTCCTAGCCCAAAAGGTGACTCTTTTTTAACATGTTAGTATGCATTTGTGCTGACAAAAACACCCTTAGATTTTGAGCCAAAAGACCAGGGATTGAGTGCTCCTCTTGTGGTTGACAAGATGAGTAATAACAGGCAAGCTATTTAGCCTTTCTGAGCCTTTCTGAGCATGAATTTTGTCATCTGTAGAATGGGCATGATGGTGATGATTCTGCTGTCAGCGAAATATTCATGGTTTTGTTTATTATTAGGTCTTCCTGAGAATGGCATGCTGTGACTAAGGTTGAAGGCGAAAGAGGGCCATTTACTGAAAAGGTACTGACCTGGGCCTGGTGGCTTGATGACATTAGATTGTGAAGTCCTTAGCTCTTTAATAAAGCTGAGGAGACAAGGTGCAGGATGCATAGATCCCTATCAGAGAGCTTGGGGGAAATCCCAAAGTGAAATCCCAATAGTGAAGTCTTAGGAGCAAAGATGGGAGGGGAGAGAAAAAGAAAGTGGGGAAGAGGTAGGGGCAGAATAGAAGCTTGAAACTTGGTAAATATTACTGGAGATGAGATTTCAACTAATGGAAGTAGGATAAAGGCTTTATCTAATGGAGAAAGGTCAACATGAGCCCAAATGTGGAACCCACAGACATGGTGTCAGGGAGATGCAACATGCTGGAGGGGACTCCGGGAGCTCCAGAAAAGGTGATTCTGTAACGCGTGGTGCATGAGTGAAATGGTGATAAGACCATATGCAACTGATCTGACTTCAAAATTGGGTCATCAGGTGCCACTCAACAGGAACAAGTCAAGTAAAAGAGGGTATACCAGGCACACTCTTATAGCCAAAGTTTAATCACACCAGACATATAGGGGAAAAGGCCTCTCTACTAGCCAATGAATTAAAGCCCAGAATTATTTTTTAAGCTAGATCATAGTACAATAATCAGAATATGGATCTGAAAAATAGTCTATTATTTGTGAGTACATACATTCTTTCATTTGTTCATCAGATATTTATTGAGGACTCCCTATTGTTCTAGCCCCGTAGAGATGCGGTTTCCTCCAAGGTAGAAGGTGTGATTTAAGTTTAGCAGAGGAAGTTCAGGATACAGACAGATCACAGCTGGCTAGAAGAGAAACACATATAGTATAAAGCATTATTCACACAAGAACTCAGTAAATATTTATTGAGTGATATGTTTTGTCTCTGCATCCCCACCCAAATCTCACCTCGAATTATAATCCCCACGTGTTGAGGGTAGGACCTGCAATCCCCACGTGTCGAAGGAGGGATGTGAGTGAATCATGGGGGCAGTTTTTCCCATGCTGTGCTCGTGATAGTGAGTGAGTTATCACAAGATCTGATGGTTTTATAAATGTTTGGAAGTTCCTCCTTTGTGCTTCTCTCTCTCTTCTGCCACCCATGTAAGACTTGCCTGCTTCCCCTTCCACCATGATTATAAGTTTCCTGAGGCCTCCCCAGCCATGCAGACTGTGAATCAATTAAACCTCTTTTCCTTATAAATTACTCCATCTTGGGTATTTCTTTAGAACAGTGCAAAATAAAGGAATAATACATTGAATGATTGGGGTGGAGTCAAATACAGTGGGATGAGCAGAAAGGAATGGGAATGGTATGTACTTTACTGTTAGAAATGTCTGGATAAAAACTCCAGCTCTGTCACTTGAGCCAAGTAATACCAGGCTACTTAAGGACTCAATAAAATGGTAGACATTAAAATTCGTAAGACAACATTAGCCTTGAAAGATTGGGAGGTTTTAGATCTGCAGAAATGAAGGGAAGGGCATTTTTATCTCACTACTTATCAGTGCATACTTAGCTTGATGCTCTCAGGAATCATCCTTTCATAGAGAAGCTCACATTATAAGCCAGCAGCACAGCAGGCATGCTAGGAAGATGTGGGCAACATTTGGAGTCACACAACAGTAATTCCACACTAATAAGAAGCAAATATTCCCACCTACTTTGCCCATTCAAAATATTATGATTTTATACTGCAAAATCCTGAGTTGGGAGTTATATGAACAAATGGAGTTGTTTCAAATACTTCACAATCCTTGCACTAGCTTCAGGAGGAAGTGTTAGGAGTTAACTGTGTTCCCCAGGAAACCATATGTTGAAATCTCAAGCCCCAGGACCTCTGTATGTGACTTTGTTTGGAAATAGGATCACTGCAGATATAATTAAAGATGAGATTATACTAGAGTAGAGTGGGCCCCAAACCCAGTATGACTGGTGTCCTTAGAAAAAGGGGAAATTTGGACACATACACACACACACACACACACACACACACACACGGAGAACACCATCTGAAGCTGAAGGCAGATATTGAGATGACACATCTACAAGTCAAGGAATACCAGAAGCTAGGAAGCTTAGAACAGACCCTTCCCTAATATCTTAAGAGGGAGTATGGTCCTGCCAACAGACAGTTTGGTCTCATATTCTAGCCTCCAGAATTGTGAGATAATTAATATCTGGTGTTTAAGTCACTCAGTTTGCAGGACTTTGTTATGGCAGCCATAGCAAACTATTAAAGGAAGTCTTTACAGTTTTTAAGAAAGGAGAGAGAGATTGTTTGGGGTAGAAATAAGATACCCTGCCCAAGGAGGGAAAAGCAAAAATGCAAGGAGACAGCTGAAGAGAACTACCCCCAGAGTGTCTGAGGCCGGAGCAGATGTGTAGATAATACTGAGAGGGAGGAAGCTGAAAAGACAAAATTTCCTTTGAACAACAATACATCATAGTGACCCTAAGAGATAAGATCTGTACCTAGGAGACTGATACTGAGGGGTCTGTTATAATGCAGTCAGAAAACTAAGCTTGTGGTTAGGAAATATCACCAATTCACCTGTTGATTCCAAAATGTCTAGTACAGCATCGAGCTTATTTACCTCATAGAAGGTTTTGTGTAAAACAGTGTTTCTCAAACTTTAATGTGTATACAAATTGCCTGCACATCTAGTTAAAACACAGATTCTGATTCAGCAGGTTTGGGGAGAAGCCTCAGAGTCTGCATTCCTAACAAGCTCCTAGGTGATGCCAACACTGCTGGTCCTTGGACTACCCTTTGGGTAGCAAGGGTATAGGTTACAGTTATGTTCACAGGTAAATGAAAATAATGTTGGACAAAGAGAATGCTAAGTAAACAGAATTGATTGATGTTCTTGTTCTCTGTAACCTGGATTAGTTCAAGTGACTGAAATGGCAGTAACAAAGAAATGGTGGTGTGGCAGTGACCCACCCTGAGTCCGGACTGGTGGCCAAATCATAGGAGGATCTTTTATAGTTATTTATGTTTCTATGTAAGATATTTACAAATTTTCTATTTGATCTTTACAACGCAAAATTTTTAAATGTAATCTTTACAACTACTCTGAGATAAGGTAGGTATTAATATTTCTGGCACACATGGTGCCTAATAAATGTTTGGTATTTTTATCCCTATTTTATAAATAGAGATTGAGCTTCAGATGTTAACTGTTGGTCAAGTAGATGTTCAAACACACATCTTCAAAACTCTTCCTCAACCTACCCAAGCCTCCTCAATAGCTATGTACTTTTTTGGGTTATATATGATTTCCTCTTTTTTTCTTTTTATCTAGACTTCCCTCTCTCTCTTTAAGCATGAAACTCAAACCCTACAAACTTATTTCTTAACAGGTATTAGTATTTTTGATATGCAGCATATTAGCAATGTGCTGGGAAAGATTTAAAAGATAGAACAGAACCAGTGAATTTCCCTATTATCTCCTCTTGTTTCTTACTGTCTTTAAGCAAGTGGCTCAATTCCTTGGCTCAACCCCTACCCCATACCTTTAAAAAATATTTACAGCTTTTAAAAGTTTTTCTCAGCCCATCCTTCCTCTCCGGCCTGGCACTCTTAATGTCACTCCTGGTAGTGGCTCTAAATTATTCTATTGAGGCACTGTCACTTGTTAAGCTCCTGTGGTGTGTATATTATGGAGAAAGGGGGCAGTTAGCAGATGATCAGATGGAAGTTCTTTGATTACTTTTGTTCTTGCAGAGATCCCCGTTTTTTCTGGCTTTTATATATAAGAATTATTGAGGGTTCCTCCCCACTTAAATATAATTTACTTATACTGGATGTGGATAAAGATGAAACAGTGAAACCCTTGCCACCAGAGAAACATCTTAAACTGTTCCAATCCTAAATGGCTTCAGTTGCATTTTGAAGAGTGGCAGCAGTAACACAGAAACCAGTGACACTAATGTTATTACTGCTGAGGACAATTCTCCCTCTTGATCACTGGTTATTGATGTTCATTCTCAATAGGTTAACAATACTAGAAACTAAATATACATACCTCTTCCTAGGCCTAAACTCTACAAAAAAAAACTGAATTAAAAATCAAACCAGGCCAGGTGTGGTGGCTCATACCTGTCATCACAGCACTTTGGGAGGCCAAGGTGGGAGGATCACTTGAGTCCAGGAGTTGAAACCAATGTGGGCAACAAAGCAACAGCCCACCTCTACCAAAAAAAAAATCAAATTCAAAACACCAATAAACACATTTAAGAGTTTGGGTGTTTTTCCCTCTCTTGTATTCTAAAATGAATATATTAAAATAAAAGCCAAAAAAGATAACATTTATTGCACATGTTGTGCCAGACATTGTTTTAAGAGCTTTAAACCTCACAAGAACCTTTTGAGTACTTTTACTTCATCTCTTTAAGAGATGAGGAAACAGACTTTTAAAGAAGTCCAGTAACTAGCACAAAGTCACAGAGTTAGCCAGAAATTTAAATCCAACTGGAAGAACTCTATGTAACATTTTTATTTTTCAGACAGAGTCTCACTCAGTTGCCCAAACTTTACTTTCTGCAGTGGCACAATCACAGCTCACTGCCGCCTTGACCTCCTCGGCTCAAGCTATCCTCCCACCTCAGTCTTCCAAATAGCTGGGACTATAGGTGCGCACCACCATACCCGGCTAATTTTTAAATATTTTTGTAGAGATTGAGTCTCCCTATGTTTCCCAGGTTGGTCTCAAACTCCTGGGCTCAAGCAATCTTTCTGCCTCAGCCTTCCAAAGTGCTGGGATTATAGGTGTGAGCCACTGCGCTCAGCCAAGATCTTAAACATTATTCTATACTATCTCCCAAGACATCCAAATTTGTTTGTCTATAAGAATTTAAATAAAAATCTACAGTCCTTCTTAACTTGCAAAAAAAAAAGAAATTTCCATTCAAAGCAGCTTCAGTAAAAGATTGAATGGCTGCTACCAGTTTGCTACACAATAGGCAGGCATACTGACCTCAGGGATGGCTAGATCCAGGGACTTGAACACTATCCGAATTTTCTCTCTGTGCTCCTTGCTGCCACACTCATTCTTTCAGACCAGCTTGTGGGGGACCACTTGGGAAAGCTCCAGGTTTACATCCTAACATGAGACCAGAGAGGAAAATATTTGTCTCTGCTGTCTCCAGTGCCAATTCCTGTGAAAGACTCTGATTGCCCCAATTAGGTCATGCACCCAAACCTCTGTTGGTCACAATGGCAATGGAAACAAGAACTGCAATTTGTCCAGTCTGGGTCACATGCCTACCTGTGGCCTAGAGGTCTGGGTCTGTACCAGAGGAGGAGAGAAAGGTGCTGGACAGAAAAAAAATAAAATAACTGCTAAACTACCTAGTATGTGTATACCCCTCTAGAGTTTACAAAGTGCTCTCATATGATTCATGCCTTTTGAGTCTCACAATCACGCTATAGAGAGGGGAGATGAGGTATTACTAAGAAATAGCGGTGGATTAAGATGGCTACAAATTCTTTGTCACTGCCTCCATTGAAAGACGGAGTTCATTTCCCTGTCACTTGAATCTGGGCTGGCTCCATGTTACTTAACCCATAAAATGTGGTACAACTTACTACAACTCATTCTCTGCCTCACCGTTTAAAGGACTTGCAGTTTCCACTTTCTTTCTCTGCGAATGATCACTCTTAAGATGCTGCCTCTCCAAACCAGCCAACATGGAGTAAAATGTCCAATCTACGTAGAGATGCCCACATGAGTGGATACTCCAGTCAACAGTCCCAGCTGAGCTCTCAGCTGCCAGCCAACATCAACTGCCAGTCATAATAAGTGACCCATGTTGGACATTTTAGGGTGGTTTGGTTGGCAGCAATTGATAGAGGTCCCATGGCTAGAAAGTATCTGTGGTAATGCTAAGCCAGATGCTCTGACTCTAAGCCCACTAGGGTTTTGATTCCTCACTGCCTTCTATTAAAAACAGAACAAGCCTCGATTCAAAATCTCCAAGTGTAGAATTTCTGCCCAGGATGCAGGTTGAGGAAGTGAAGCATATAATTTGTTCATCTATTCAGCTTTGTTCATTTATGCCAGGCAACTGAACAAAGTGCACTCCTCGTTCTCAAGGAACTTAGAATGTAATCAATAGAGAGCCCTATAAACAGCTCATTTCGGCTCAAGCCTGTAATCCCAGCACTCTGGGAGGCCGAGACGGGCGGATCACGAGGTCAGGAGATCGAGACCATCCTGGCTAACACGGTGAAACCCCATCTCTACTAAAAAATACAAAAAACTAGCCGGGCGAGGTGGCGGGCGCCTGTGGTCCCAGCTACTCGGGAGGCTGAGGCAGGAGAATGGCGTAAACCCGGAGGGCGGAGCTTGCAGTGAGCTGAGATCCGGCCACTGCACTCCAGCCCGGGCGACAGAGCGAGACTCGGTCTCAAAAAAAAAAAAAACCGCTCATTTCAATAAGAACTCCTAAGTGCCATGGGGCAGCATGTGCAGGAACCCATGTCCAGGCCCTAAACCTAGCCCAAGGCATGAAATAATATGCACATGTTTTATTGGGTGTGGAAGAGTATCTCTGTGTCTGTATGGAGGATGCCGAAAAATGTTTAAAATGAATACAATTATTCTTCAAGATAAATGTGACAGGAAATGGGGAGAGACGCTGAGAAAAACTCTAATATTTGGAAGGGAAATGTGAATTCTAGTCCTGGTTCACCCTTGACTTAAATGTGCCCTTGGCCAAGTTGCTGAACCTCTCTGTAACTCAGTATCCTGATCTGTAAATCTGAGATGGAATCACATTATTTCTTCTTGTACTTGACAGTTCCTTCCTCCAACTCCATCCCTTTAAGTTTTGGTGTTCCTCAGAGTTTGGTTCTTTGCTCATTGCTCTTCTCACTCTGCAAATTCTCCCTAAGTGATCTCATCCATTCTGCTGGCTTTTGTTATTACTCATATAACAAGGAAATCCCTTTATGCTTAGCCTAGTTCTTTCTGTGGGGTATCTACCAATGTATTCACCTGCTTATAGTACATCACTGGATGTTCTACAGGCACATGAAGTTCAATATACACAGAGCTTGGCTCATCACCTTGCCCACTTAACTCCCATTTTTGATTTCTCCCTTTACAATCAAGAATCAACACTGCTACCCAAGCTAGTGGCCTATGAAATTAACTTCACTTTCCCTTTTCTCTCAATCTCACATGCAATTGTTTGTCAAGTACTGCTAATTTTGTGTCCTAAGTTTCTGAAATGCATCCTTTGTCTAGATATCTCATAAACAGCTCAAATTCAAAATATTCAAAGTGTAACTCATTATTTCTCCCTCCTGGTTCTCTTCCTGTGTGTTCCAGGAGGATGGTATCACTATCTACGCAGGTGCTAGGTATCTGGGACTTGGGCATCACCCTTGTTTTCTCCTCTTTTGCCTCCCATAACCAGGTAACTACCAATTCCTGATGTCTGGCTTCCTATTCAATCTACCCACTTCTCTCCATTCTCACTGCTATTCTCTTTCACTTCCTGCAGTAGTATCTGGCCTTCTGTCTTCACTCCCTCTGACCTTTTCTCCACAGTGCAGCCAGATCTGATCGTGTCAGCAACTTCCCATCCCCATCCCCCATTTTTAATCCTTCGATTCCTGATATGTTTAACCCCCATGACCCAGACTGCAAAATCTAGTACAGGCATCATAATCCATTCACCCTTGTCTCCCCTGCACCTAACATAATGTACTCCACACATAACAGATACTCAATAAATATTAACCTGTGCTCATCACCTGATTATTGGTTATTTACAGCAGATAAATCCGTGAAGTGCTCTCCGCGTGTTGGACCGCTGGAGGCACAGGGTAACATAAAGGCTCATTGTTGTTATGAGCTGGAGGCCTTAAATGAAAGCTACAAGACATCAACTGCACCTAATAGTACCAATGAATTACTTAGTCAGTACAGAAAAGGATGCATATCCCAAGATACCTTCACGATGGGGCCTTAAAACAAAAGTCACCCTCATAGCTCTGCACTCTTTTTAAGACAGGCTTTGGCTTTGTCGCCCAGGCTGGAGTGCAGTATTGGCGAGATCTGGGCTCACTGCAACCTCCGCCTCCTGGGTTCAAGCGATTCTCCTGCCTCAGCCTCCCGAGTAGCTAGGATTACAGGTGCCCACCACCACGCCTGGCTACTTTTTGTTGTTGTTGTATTTCTTGTAAAGATGAGGTTTCACCATGTTTTTTTGTTTTTTTGAGACGGAGTCTGTCGCCCAGGCTGGAGTGCAGTGGCACGATCTCGGCTCGCTGCAACCTCTGCCTCCTGGGTTCATGCCATTCTCCTGCTCCAGCCTCCCCGAGGTAGCATGGACTACAGGGCGCCTGCCAACCAGCACGGCTAATTTTTTTTTTTTTTTTTTTTTTTTTTTTTTTTTTTTTTTGGCATTTTTAGCAGAACAGGGGTTTTCACCCGTTGTTAGCCAGGATGTCCTCCCGATCTTTGACCTTGTTGATCCCGCCTGGCCTCCGGGCCTCCCAAAAGTGCTGGGGGACTACAGGCGTGAGCCACCACGCCCAGCCTTCACCATGTTTTTAAAAGGACTTGGTCTTGAACTCTTGGGTTCAAGTGATCCCCCCCAGCCTCGGCCTCCCAAAGTGCTGGGATTACAGGCGTGAGCCACCGAGCGCGGCCCAGAGGGGAAAACGTCAAAGCCCGACAGGTGTGACAAATAATGGGCCCCTACGCAAGCTAGGACTGGCGCGTGCCTGTGCGCGTGCGTGGGGCGCGGGGTTTTAACACCGCGCGGCCTTCCAGGCTGCCCCCGAGGAAGGCGGGACCGGGCCTACTCCCGCGGTTTGGTCCCGCCATTGGCGGGCGGTTTGAATGACGGAAGTGACGGCGGCTCGGCGATGGCTCTCCCGCAGGCGCAGAAACGACTGCTGGGCAGCTGATGGGCAGGGGCTTACCAGGCCGGCTTGCTCTGAGCCGCGGCTACTGTGTCCAGGCTCCGGGTTCTCAGGTAAGTGACTGACGCGCCGGCTTCCCAGTCGCCCCGTAGGAGCGCGGCTCCCCGAGGCCCAGGAGGTGGGATTGTGCTCCGAAGGAAGGGGATCCCAGGAAGGCGCCTTGTTGCGAACGCAGGTACGGCCCGCGTTTCTCAGGCTCCGCAGGCCGTGGGCCCTGCCCGCGGTCGGGCTGGCGGCTGTAAGGAGTGTCCGGCCCAGACCCGGCAGCTCAGTGCGAGAGGCTTTGCGCGCTCTCCTGGGGTCAGGTCGCGCGAGCTTCCCCCGCAGCCTCTCCTGTCCCGGCGCTTCCGTGCCGGGGGAGGGGCGCTTCCCCCAGATCACCCGCGGCCATGGCCTGCCACCTGGTAGCTGTTAAGAGCCTTGCCTGGAATCGTTTCATGCAGAAAGCGCGCTCTCTTTTGGTGTCTGCCACATTAATCTCTCAGTTATTCAATCCTGTCACAAACTCAGCTTTTAAAACAATGGTGTACTTTTGAGTCCTTAATACTTAGAGTGTATTTGAAGACTTCACGCTAAGTCACGTCGGAACGAACCTGTTGGGGAAGATGTTATTATTCCCTTTATACAGTTTAAGAAAACGAGAACAAAGCGACTTAAATGACTTGGCTAGTATCTTCCTGCTAATAAGTGGCAGTGTTGGGTCTTGAACCCAGATCTTCCATGTTTAATGTTAATTTTGTGATTACTATGTACCAGGAGCCATTTAATCCTCAGGACGACATCTTGCAATATAAATAGTATCATCTTCAATATTGGATAGTAATAAAATGTAGAATTTAAAAATCCGTGTTACTAAGAATAAATAATTAATAAACAAGTAAATGGGGCAGCAGGGAAAACTTCCTCACAGCAGGACTCAAAACTTCCTTACAGCAGGACTCCGATTGATAATTGTAGAAGGAATAATGGAAATAATACTATTTGGTAAACATCACAGTAGTTGTTTCAGACAACAGTCATCAGTGGATACTAAAGTCATTGGGCAAAAGTATGATGAAAAGCATGTTTCTGTAGCCTCCACTCTGTCTTCATGAGATACTTATAAAGGAAAAGTATAAGTATCTCATGATACAGAGGAGAAACGTGGTGGACATCATCTTAACCAAGTGACCAAAATTCAGCATCGTTTACCTCTTGATAGCAGTGCACTGAGAAAGGTGCCTAATCAATTCTGTGGTGTTCTTCCCAAAAAATACATAACCTCAGTTTAATCATAGAAGATTAGACAAATCTAACTGGAGGGACATTCAACAAAGTACTTGGCCAGTATTTTCAAAAATGACAGGCTCTTAAAGACAAACTGAGAAACTATCCCAGATTAAGGGAGACATAACAACGTTGGCATTATGAGAATGTAACTCGCATATCTTAATCCCCTGCATTCTGAAATCTCCATTTGCACTGAGGCCATGCTTCCCATGGGCTGCTCCTAGCCACTGACAGTGGCAGGCCTGTTCCTGAGGATCTCCCACAGGTCTTGCTGAACCTTTCTTATACTGCATGGCTAAGAGGGGTCTACCCATTGTTACTTCCCTCCGTTCAGTGTCAGACTTACATTGAAGTCTGAAAATATTTGCAGGTTTACTGCCATCTTAGCATCTGCTTTTTAGATGACCCACAGTTATACAGCAACAAATGCACTGTGTTATCCTTAGATTGGCTCCTGGTCCAGAAAATAGACATTAGTGTGATAATTGACAAAAATTGAATACTGTGAAAAATATTGTGCCAGTGTTAATATTCAGATGTTGAAAGGGCAAATGGGAATTCTAAGCCTGAAATTTCCAAATAAAAGTTTTAAAATTTAAAATTATACACAAGAGGAAACAGTTATTCTATCGCGTTGTAGGAGCTTAAAATAATAAATGTATATATGTTTTCGATAATCCTCTGAGATGAAGTAATGAATACTTAAAATCTGAAATATTAGGGTTTTTTCCTTGTGTATTAAAGTATAAGAATAAAACACACAAATCTAGGTATACCATTTGAGGAATTTTTACATACGTATACACGTGTGTAAACCATCATACAGATCAAAATATAGAATATTTTCAGTACCCCAGCAAGCTTCTTTGTGCCATCTCCGAGTCAGTAACCTCCAGTAAGGCAACTTTATTTTTACCTCTCATGGATTAGTTCTGCTTGTTTTTGAACTTTATATAAATCAATTTTATTGTACTCTTGTGTCTGGCTTTTTAAAAATTCAGTGATATTATGTCTGTGAGATTCATCAGGAATTAGTCTTAATTATTTAAATATGCGCGAATTCTCAGACCTTCAGACAAAATAATAAAGATACATTGTGAGGATTAATCTTGTTCCTTTTTCTTCTTTGTTAAATTCTTTTCTGGCCGGGCGCGGTGGCTCAAGCCTGTAATCCCAGCACTTTGGGAGGCCGAGACGGGTGGATCACTAGGTCAGGAGATCGAGACCATCCTGGCTAACACGGTGAAACCCCGTCTCTACTAAAAAATACAAAAAAAAAACTAGCCGG
>NW_016826903.1:173825-210631 GCF_001698545.2 Rhinopithecus bieti | reverse complement strand
AAAAAAAAAAAAAAAAAAAAAAAAAAAATTCTTTTCTGTTTTTTAAAGTCTCACTCTCAACCACAGCTTAAATTTTCGCCACTCCACATGTTTTTGTGTGTTGGAAAGTTAGGAGCCATTTGGAATAAGGAAACCAGATTCTTCCCTTGGCTCTGCCACTAGCAGTTGTCACTCAGGGAAAGTCCTTTAACCCAAGAGACCTTGTTTCTTCATATATAGCATGAAAAATATAATCAGTACTTTAGTTACCTTTACCAAAGCCATGTGAATATTAGATGAGTAGGATGCATTAAAAGATTTTTTAATGCAAGCAGTTACTCCTTTTTGGCATTAGAGTCTTATTGAAGATAGTGATGATTGAGTATAGCTCTGTAGCACTTTACATGAATTAACTAATTGAGTCATTCATTCAGTCAACACACTTACTGAAGTAACTACCTATGGGCGAGACACTGTTTTTAGGCTATGGAAATAAAATGGTGAATAACTCCATTCTGCCCTCATGAGCTTACATTCTGATGGAGAAGTCACTGGAAAGGTGACTGTTAGGTAACCCCACAGTCTCCTAGCCCCATTCTGTTTACACCTGGATGAAAACATTGTCCATCCATAGTATGTGAAATATTACCTGGTAGTTATTTATTACATTTAATTGAATATTAAAATTTTTATTAAAAAACCCATAGCCACTGTCCTTCAATTGTTAGGAATCTAGCTAGAAAGAGCAAACTGTAATTTATGAAAAACTACAGGAGATAATACCAAGGCAACATAAAATTTGTCCCCATCTGAATGTATAGGTAATAATGTATTAGAGGTGGGCAAATCAGGAGTGGGAAATTGGAACAGGAATTATCAGAGGACAGCTTCGTAGAAGAAGGAGGGCTTAAGCCAGCTTCAGAAAGATGTAAACATTCAGTAACAGATTGCCTGCCTGATCGTTGTGAGGGAGACCTGAGAAATGTTGACTTGTCTCAGATAAAATTGTCGTGTACTGATGTAAAGTGTCTAATTTTTTGGAAATGGCAGTAATGGGAGCCAGTTAATATCAGAATTACCTGAGGTGGGTATTCAAATTATGGAACTATAGATTCTTATATTTATTCCATTTCTTTCTGTCTCGTTCCCCCAAAAAGGAGCATGTTATAACCTAGGGAGGAGAGAGAGAACACCGGGTGTGAACAGTAGCAACAGAAGAATAGATCTGGGCCAGGCGTGGTAGCTCACACCTGTAATCCCAGTAATTGGGGAGGCCGAGGCAGGTGGATCACTTGAGGTCAGGAGTTCAAGGCCAGCCTGGCCAACATGGTGAAACCCTGTCTCTGCTAAAAATGCAAAAATTAGTCGGGTGTGGTGGCGCATGCCTGTAATCCCAGCTACTCAGGAGGCTGAGGCAGGACAATCACTTGAACTCAGGAGACAGAGGTTGTGGTGAGCCGAGATCGCATCATTGCACTCCAACCTGGGCAACAGAACGAGACTCTGTCTCAAAAAATAAAAGGAAAAGAAGAATAGATCTGGAAACCTAAACACTTGATACTGCCGAGCAGGTCATTCATGTAAAACTTGCATCACTATAATTATTGAAGAATTGTTTACTGTAGAGTATAGAACATGGGATTGATGTGATTTCATGAGGCAACAATGACACTTGGTGATCAAGTTATATACAGTAGACTGGGAGTTGAATCTAGGAACGAAGAACCCTTGAAATTGTAGCAACTTTACTAGTTATGAACAAGTTAGAAAAGTTCTAAAGTGTCAAATTGTAGTTTTGAAAACATTTATTCTATGCTAACATCTTTTAGGTCTTTGTGCTTTTCACATTTAAGCTCAGTAACCTGTGGAAATGCTAACCAGCAATAAGTCAGGTCCAGATACGCAAGGTAGACAATCTGCTATAGACGGGAGAAAACTTTCCTGAGTAATTCTGATTCAGTCTTCATTTCCCCTTTCCCACCCTTCTGAGTATCACTGATCTAAGTGTGAATTTATAATTGCTGTTTGTAAATAAGTTGGACTTCATTTACTCAAATTTTCCTTGCATGTGTATAAACCTTTAAATATCAAAAGTATTAACACAAATTTTAAAAATTATTCCCGCCAGACATGGTGGCTCATGCCTGTAATCCCAGCACTTTGGAAAGCCGAGGCAGGTGGATCACTTGAGGCCAGAAGTTCCAGACCATCCTGGCCAACATGGTGAAACCCCATCTCTACTAAAAATACAAAAATTAGCCAGGCATGGTGGCGTGCACCTGTAATCCCAGCTACCCTGGACGCTTGAATGAGAATTGCTTGAACACAGGAGGGAGAGGTTACAGTAAGCTGAGATCGCACCACTGCACTCCAACCTGGGTGACAGAGCGAGACTCTGTCTCAAAAAAAAACAAAACAACAAAATTCTAATCTTTGCTGCCCTATTTTAATGTTACATTGTTTATATAGACATTTTCCCTTTTAAATTCAGAGCTGTCATACATGAAGTACACAGAAATGAAAAGAAAAGTTGTGAATGCTCGCAAGCTGAGGTTGAGTCCTAATGAGGAAGCCTTCATTTTGAAGGAAGATTATGAAAGAAGACGAAAACTAAGATTGCTACAGGTATGACTTATTTGGAATAAAGTTTTAAATTCCTTTCTTCCTCAAATTACTAGTATTCTTTTACATTAGAATGTTCTAAATGTTATATTTAAAAACCTCGTCTGGGTATGCAAGAGCCCTGGTTCTTCCGTATTAACTAGTTTTGGAACACTTGAAAAATAGGCTGAGATGGTAAGTAGATTGTAGAAGAGTTGGAAGATAGTTATTACTTGACTCAAATATTGAAAATTGCTCTTTATCTTTTTTAAAAATGGTCTAATAACAGGAAGCTTAAATGACTGAAGAACACTAATTGGAAAGATTATTAGCTACTGAAACAAATTTATCAGGAAATTGTAGATAACCCTTTTCTAGAAGTGTTTTTAAAGTCTTTGTGAAGTATGTTTCAGGCACCATTCTGTCTAGAATCAGAGATGATGTACAACAGAAATGGAGCTCTCACCTGGCTCTATCTATACTCTGGGCTATAGATTTTGTTGAATCATATTTATCACTTTAGCTTTTATAGGTTATTAGAGTGATAATGGCAGTCCTTTTGGGAGTGCGTGCTGAATAAAAGCTATCAGTTAGGAGACATTAGATACAGTCTTGAGATTTTTACTTTTTGTACATTCACTCAGATTTTCTGCGTTAAATAGTCCTTATCTAATACAAGATGAGTGTCAAGGAGAGTTGACAGACTTAAGAGAATTCATTTGAGTTCCTGTTTCCAAATAGCTTTTCAAAAAAGTTTAAGTGAACTTCCTTTCATATAACCTGTTAAATATGCATTCTTTAGGTTCGAGAACAAGAAAGAGATATCGCCTTACAGATAAGAGAAGACATAAAACAGAGGAGAAATCAACAATTGACACGTTTGGCAGAGGAGCTAAGGGCAGAATGGGAAGAATCACAAACTCAGAAAATACAGAACCTGGAAAAACTGTATTTGGCAAGTTTGAGAAGTATGGGAGAGGGACATCGACAGGCCAAAGAAAATGTGAGATCTTATTTGACTACCCAGTTGTGGCAGTAATATTAGTCAAAAGTAAATTATAGTTGTTGAATGCTTTTCTGATAACATTTTCATGTATTGAATTTCTTTGGGGCAGCTTGAGCTTTTTTGTAAATTTAATGGAATTTGTGAATAATAGGCTCATTTCTTACTAAGAGTTATTTCAAGTAAAATCCATGTCAAACAAAATTGATCTTCCTATGATGTTTAAATTAGCATTATTCTCTTCCAGTACTCCTCTATCTGGGGAAATAATAATCTTCTGAATCAGAAGTTGTTGTCCATCTCAGGCATTTTAGAGAGATTTGGTGGAGTGAATTCAGATATTTCAGTATATTTCCCTTAAACATGTGGTTTGAATGTATATGCATTTGGATTTCATTTACTAATAGCAAACATTTTTTGATGACTTTCAGAAACTCATGGTAAGTCTGCCCCATTATTTTGATTTATTGTGATTTATGATGTGGAAATACTAGAGTCCCAGAATCAGTCACATACAATAAATAGCCTAATTACAAAAAAAGTAAATATTTGATAACAACTAGTGAGGAAGAAAATATCTTAAAGATTGTGGCAATCTGTTTCATGGTCCTTGGTTTTAGCCTGTGTTTTTAGTCATAGCCGTTAAGTTCTGACTCAGATTTTTGTGGTTTTATGTATGCCACATTCATTTCGTGCTTTAGTGCAGTGTTTCCCAAACCTCTGTCGTTTGAATACCATGTTCACAATTTTTGCCCTGACTGGGAAACTACCCATATCACTACATATTTGACATTTTAATTTAGATGGACTCTTTTATTACTTACTTTAACCATGTCCCAAGTAGTTCGATATCCTATTTATATTTTTGTAATAATATGTTAATTGATTGCATTAACTTTACATTAAAATGTTTGTGTTTGTCCCCCCAATATGGCATATCATCAGTGGTGCTATTATCATGCTCTGGGAAACACCGCTATAGTATGTAGAAAGAAGATGACAAAATTGATAAATCACTTCTGATATCATGTGAGATACATTTTCTGTTATTCTTGTTTAACATGACATTTTAAGTAATGTATATTTTTAGGAACCTGATTTGGATGCTCTGGCACAGCAGGCAGCAGAAAGGAAAAGAAAAGCAGATTTGAGGCATAAAGAAGCCCTGAAAGTACAGAAAAATAAAAAAGAAATATTAATGAAACAAAAAACCTGGTAAAGTAATAATTTTTACTATAATCTCAACTGAAACTAACATGTTTGAAAGTAGAGGATACATAGGATACTGTGTAAGCAAATATTAAACATCACAGTAGCATATTCATTGCATTTGTTAAACTTGATTTAAAAATAATGCTGGGGACGGAGTGATTTGCTTAGGTGAACATAATAACTAATGAGCTGTTTCTAGTTGTAGTTTGAGTTCAGCAGCAGTTACTAAGTTTCTGAAGAAATGTATGGCTAGTTCAGAATGCATGTCAACCAATGTCTGTCTCTGGTGTAAACATGAAATAAAAATTGATGTGATTAATAACATTAAAAAAGGTTGTAGACTCTGGAAGTCATCAGTATTTTTTGCATGTTGTAAAAATTAAAGGGCCATTCACAGGAAACATGAGTGAAGGAAAGTAAAAAATTAAGGGCTCTGTTACTAGTTAGCAATGGGCATTTTTAACAAAATTTCTGGTTTTTTTTTCACTCTAAAGAACATTGTAAGTTTCTTGGGTTGGTCCCCACCATAGAGCTTTCTGTCTTTAGATAGGCCTCTCTCAATTTCTAAACATTTTCTTAACATGTGTATAGACTCTTTACACATGTAAAGCTTACTGAGCCTGTGGAATCAGACTAGAGGATTTCTTGAGCCTATGACTTGTATATTTTTAACCCGGAGAGTTGTACTGTAATATTATCACTGATAGATTAATTGATGACATCTCTTGTTTCTTAAGGCATATAAAAGCTCGAAAGGAAGCACTGCTTGTGGAAAAGAGAGATCAGCCAAAATTACAAGTCTGCCCCTCCTCCTCCAGCTCTTTTTGAGGTGAGTTTGAGTATTAAGAGGAACTAGGTCATGATTCTTCTTTACTGTTATAATTCACTGGAGGTCAGAATGACTACCACTTAAACTTATACAAGTTTTCTTGTACAATTAAAAACTTTTACAGGAATATATCGAGTATTTTAAAATAATTCTAGATATCATTTCACCTGTAAATACTTTAGTGTGTATCTCTGATGTCTAAGGACTTTTTTCTTAGTATAATACTAATATTGTTTCCAATATTATTTAATACCCAGTATTTGTTCACCCTTCCTCAATGATGTCAAAAAAATTTTGTTGTTTGGAAAACTATAATGGTTTTGGTTTTGAAAAAACTTTTAATAATTCTGCCTTTTGAAAAAATGCCCTTTATTTATTTATTAGGGGGAAGAAACTAGACTATTTGTCCTCTAGACTTTCCCACACTCTGAATTTGGCTTATTTTAAATGGTCAATATTTTACAGATAAATTAAGTTTCAGTTAAGTTAATAAATGTGCATAAGATTATAAAGTATCCAGGTGTGATTTTAAAAGAAAAGAGGAAAACAATGTTATAAATTAAAAGAGGGATCTGTTTTTTATGGGAGTAAAATGTGTGCTTTTGTGATTTGAAGCTTGTTTTAAAAAAATGTAATTAAAGCAGAAAATTTTTAAAGTATTTGTTCTCCATAGCTTGTTACAGTTATTGAAATGGCTATTTGGATGATTGTCAAAGTTACCTAGTTATTTTATCCGAAAATTAAGTAGAAGTAAACCCACAAATACAGGGATGTCTAATATAGTTGTACATACAAGTATATTCTGTATAAGCGTAAGTTCCAGATATTCACTTCTTAGACCTTTCAGTTTGTCAGACTTCCTGCTTTTTTACATTGAGCTATCTACCATGTAACATTTGATCCAACAAAATTCAGATGTAAAAGTCATATTTCAGTCACTCCCTCAGTACAAAGTGACACGATAAAAGCCAGGCAATATATTATCCATGATGCCTTTTGATTATCTTTGTATTAATTCTTAGTATTTATAACAAGCCAAAGACAAAAATTTATAAAAAGCAAACAAAACTCTGTAAGTGCTTTGACAAGCATGAATTGTATCAGTGGGCATGAACTATTTAGTTCTTTTTTTCTTTTGAGACAGAGTCTCACTCACTCTGTCACCCAGGCTGAAATGCAGTGGTGCAATCTTGGCTCACTGCAGCCTCCACCTCCCGGGTTCTAGCGATTCTCCTGCCTCAGCCTCCTAGGTAGCTGGGATTATAGGCACCCGCCACCATGCCCAGCTAATTTTTGTGTTTTTAGTAGAGACGAGGTTTCACCATGTTGGCCATGCTGGTCTCGAACTCCTGGCCTCAGATGATCCACCCACCTCGGCCTTCCAAAGTGCTAGGATTACGGGTATGAGCCACTGCACCCAGCCTGATTCCTTTTAAGAAAACAGGACATATTCCTCATTTTTCCCTCTGCCAGTTTTCAGAGTGAAGAGTTGGTGTAATAATCAATGCCGTTGGTGGTAAATGGGTTTTTTTTTTTCCTTTCTCTTTTGTGACTATCACTGTTAACTTGTGGAGGTTTTTTACTCAATATTACATAGTTCAATTGTAGTCATTATTCTTTTTCTTCTCACTGATGTTTGTAATATCTGAAATTGGGTCAGCAGGAGAGTCTTGAAGTTGTTTCTTGCGTCCCCGTGACTCCATGAGCATTTCCTTGCTCTGTGGCTCAGCAAATGACCTTGGCTTAATTTACTCTGTCCCGTATCTGGTATCTCCAAAGACCCCTGATTCTTTTTAGTGGAGAAATGGTACTTATAAATAAGATCTGGGTGACTACATTCTTGTTTCACTAAAAGGCATTATTTTAGAAAAATCCATTACCCAAGCCAATAAAGGTGTTTGGGATGAGGCAGTGTTTCTGAATGTCTTGAGATGGTTGTGAATTTATCACATAGAAGGGAGGGACAGGATTTTGGTTTGGGAAAAACTAGGTTGTAGGGTATTTGGGGGCCAGGGAAATGCACCATATAAGAACACTGTGTCACATACACAGGATATAGATGCATCTGTATCACTGTTTCTTCAAGCAGATAAAAATATAAATGCTGAGAAGCCTGAGGAAATAAACCTAGACTATTTAGTCTTCTCAAACCAAGGTCTTTCCTTGATTTAAGAAAATACTATTTTTTGAGAGAGCTGTTTACATGGTGAAGAGAATTGATACTTCTTGTGTACCTAAGAATTTAGTTATGTCAGGTTTTTTTTATTCATATCTAATTTAATCACATTAGCCCTGCATGTTAAATATTTCCATGTAACAAATGATGAAAATTGAAGGTCAGAGTTTAAGTAACGTAACCAAAGTCCTTTAATAGGTAAGTGCGAGAACCAGAGTTTATGTCAATGTCAAATTCTATAAAACTCATGATCTTTTTACTGTGACACTTAGCTTCCCATGAATATACTTCTTCAGAGTTCATGCTAACTGTTAAAGTTAACTACTTATGTACTAAAGTCTAGAAGTGTAAACAACCAGTCTTTTCATAGGTCTGTTAAAGAATGAAGTTTTTATTGAAAACCCTGAGATGCTGTGAAGACTTCTCATATATCATACCAGACGCAAGAGAAAAATGAGCTTTGTTTTACTTCTTCCCTTGCTTATACCTTTTTTGTTGTTGTTTGAGACAAGATCTCACTGTTTTTCCCAGGCTAGAGTTCAGTGACTCTTCACCAGCACCATCATAGCTCACTGCAGACTTGAACTCCTGGGCTAAAGCAATCCTCCTGCTTCTGCTTCCTGAGTAGCTGTGACTACAGGCATGTGCCACAGTGCCTGACATTTTTTTTCTTGTTTTCCATTGCTGCATGAGCCAGTGTCAGGTACTCCAGAGTAGAAAGCTGGTTTTGTCCTGTACTTGGGTAGATAAAGCTAGAAATAGTTATTGTGGAGCAAAACTAAGGCTGGAAGATAGAACACGGGAAGTAAATTGAGTGATTAAATTATTAACAGATCATCCTAATTATGCCAGGCCAAGGACGGATTTCACTAATAACTTAGGTGCAATTCATTGGAAATCCTGTTATAATCAATAAAGATTCATAGTAATCGAAATCTCAAATTGTGATCCCAATTTTGGGCGGATTCCAAATTCAATCTATACATAATTGCCTTTACTCTGGAAGTACTGGTATTTTAAAATGTGTAAACTGAGTCACTTTTATATATCAAATTACATAATTTTAGAGACTTGTTTTCTTCAGAGTTCTTCCTTGTCAAGAAGCCTATGGTTTATTTTTTTCAAGGCATTGATTTAAAGGCTACTAAGATTCTTTGTAGAGTGAAGCATTCTAATGTGTACCACCATCTCTGAATTTTTGTTTTGTGACCAGTTTCTTACTGAACTTTAATATTAACTAGTTAAAGCTAGGTGTGGTGGCACCTGCCTTTAATCTCAGCTACTTAGGAGGCTGAGGTGGGAGGATTCCTTGAGCCCAGGAGTTCAAGACCAGCCTGGGAAACATAGCAAGACCCTGTCTCAAATATATGTATATGTGTATATATATGCTAGTTAATGTTTTCATTAGTGGTCAGTTTAATCCTTTACCTGAATGATAAGACCCTGAATAAAGTCCTCTGTTGTACATATCTGGATGTATTTCCCAGGTACTTGCCAATTAGTTATCTTCTGACTGGTCTAGGTAATTCTCAACTTTGGCTGTACATTTATCACCTGTGCAGCTTTTTTTTATTTTTTATTTTTTGAGACAGAGTCGTACTCTGTCACCCAGGCTGGAGTACAGTGGTGTAATGTCGGCTCACTGCAACCTTTGCCTCCTGGGTTCAAGCAATTCTCCTGCCTCAGCCTCCCAAGTAGCTGGGATTACAAGTGTGTGCTACCATGCCGAGCTAATTTTTGATTTCTAGTAGAAAAGGGGTTTCTCCATGTTGGCCAGGCTGGTCTCAAACTCCTGACATCAAGTGATCTGCCTGCCTTGGCCTCCCAAAGTGCTGGGATTACAAGTGTGAGCCACAACACCTGGCCGCAGCTTTTTAACAGTGCTAATACTGGGCTCTGTTCTTAAAAACTTGTTGAAAGCTACTCAGGTAAGAAATAAGTTCTCAGATAAGAGAAAGTTTCTCAGATAAGAAAAAAGGTCTTAAAAACTACTCAGATAATTCTGCTCACATTAGCCTGTTCACTTTTACTTGGATTTTCTTAATCCCCCCTTCTTTGTTTTTTTTTTTTGAGACAGAGTCTTGCTCTGTCACCCAGGTTGGAGTGCAGTGGCACACTCTTGGCTCATTTTGCATCATTGAAGCCTCTGACCCCTGGTTCAAGCAGTTATCTTGCCTCAGCCTCCCTAGCAGCAGGGATTACAGATGTGTGCTACCATGCCTGGCTAATTTTTGTATTTTTAGTAGAAATGGAGTTTTACCGTGTTGGCTAGGCTGGTCTCGAACTCCTGACCTCAAGTGATCCACCTGCCTCGGCCTCCCAAAGTGCTGGGATTACAGGCTTGAGCCCGTGCCCAGCCCCTTCTTGTCTTTTATATTGTTTCTTTTCACTTGAATCCTCCTCATCATTCCATACTCATATATGTTATAGCTAAAACTGGTTAATTCTGAACCTATTCTTATTTAAACTTTTCTCCCTCCCAACCTGTGTTGCATTCGTGATGTCATTGAATTAGCCAGGCATGATGGTACCTGCCTGTAGTCCTAGCTATGTTAGGCTAGAAGCATAAGGATCACTTGAGCCCAGGAGTTGCAGTGAGCTATGGTCATGCCTCTGTACTCTGGCCTTGTCAACAGGCCTTAAAAAAATTAAAAATGCTTTTTATACTTTAATTGATTCTCACAGTAATTGTCACAATGATCATATGGTATAGCAATAGCTATAAATC
This sequence comes from Rhinopithecus bieti, assembly GCF_001698545.2. NCBI lineage: Eukaryota > Metazoa > Chordata > Mammalia > Primates > Cercopithecidae > Rhinopithecus > Rhinopithecus bieti. The sequence continues at coordinate 200,103 of NW_016826903.1, read as the reverse complement.
CACTTTTCTTAAGGAAGCTGAGGGACAGAAAAGTTGAGGGACTTTGCTAACTTTTCACTACTAGGATATAATACAGAAGACATCCGGCAGAAGTGTTAGCATTTCTTTCTGGATATTTTTTTCATCATGTTATCTGTAAAATGCATGGTTTATTATTTAACTTATGTGTAATTGTTAGAACTTCTAGTTGTTAGAACTGTTACTGTGAGCTCCTTGAAGCCAGCAGTCATTCTTTTATTTTACTTCTCATTGTCGTTCACAATGCCTTGTGTAATGTTTAACACATAGTAGGCACTTAATATTGTCAGTTTAGTTAATTAACATCAGTGTGTGATAGGATGTGATGGGTTGAATCTGCCTTTACTACAAAATACAGGAAAGAGAAGGGGGAGGGTAGTTTACTTACATTTTTCTGAGAGTTGTTTTGTTCTGGAATAAGTGTAATTTAAATATATTGGCAAGTGTTTCAGGAACAAAACTCAAAATACATCATTAAACGTTGAGAAAATAAGACTTATGAACTATAGTAGAATTTTTGTGATTAGATATGGAAAAGGACATAATGAGGCATGTTGTTTTCTTATAAATATAATGAAATGATTTTCATTTCGCTTGATATGGCCTATAAGCCCTTCTATATTCAGGAGATTTAAAGATGAAATTTCTCTATAAATAACTTAAAAATTGAGATGAATAAAGCACATTGATTAGTTAGCGACACCTTGAAGATGATTTGAAATACTGATGAGTCTGGTACTTTTATTAAAATTTGAAGTAATTTAACTAAAAATTTGATTTCGTTATGAGCAGATTTTAGCATGTTTTGGATGTGGAGAACTCAATAAAATACAAAATAACTTTTTTTGCATTGCGATTCAGCCTTTAAAGTCGACAAATTAATGCTATTTAACCTATTCTTTTTATGTTCTCTTTCCAGAACATTGAACGTGACAAAGAATTTGTGCCAGATCAAACATAACGTTTGTCTACCTAGCCACCATCTTCACACTTTTGTGAGCTGAGAGACGAGAGCACAAAACAGGGATTGCACTTACGTGTTTCCTTCAGCCCTCGATTTCATTATTCTCTGTGTGCATTGAATTGAATTAATGATCTTATTATATTAATGGTCGTTGGTGTTCCCAGATTTCAAAATTTGGACAATTGGTAATAATATCAAAACCTTTTAAATGCTTTGAATTTTCATGTCAGGCATATGATGGTTTAATATGAATTAAAGAAACTAGTTGGCTATTTAAATGGTTATATTTTAAAATAGCAGATTTTAAAGCTTTTTTTAATCATAAAATATTACATGCTATTTGTGAAAAATTTGAAACTATACACGTAAGTGTAAACTATTGGGAAAACACCAGTTCTGTCATCAAAGTGGAATATGGTTAATGTTTTAATAAATTCATTTTACTTTTATTTAAATATAAACATATACACACTTTTCAAAACATGATTTTTAGTAGCCACTTACTATTTCATCGTACCATTTATTTAATCATTATTTTTTGCTTCTGTAAGTAATCATTATCTTGCACATTTTTATCCACATCTCTGATTATATATAAATTCCTAAAAGAGAAAGTATTGGCTCCAAACTGTGTAACATTTGATATGGATCATTAAATTGCTTTTTAAAAGCATCAACAACATAGGAGAATGGCCACCTTACCATAACCTTGTCTGCATGGAATATTGTGTTTTAAAAATTATTGCCAGTCTTAAGAGTAACAAATGATATATTGTTATTATAATTGCTATTTCTCTGTGTCAGTGGGGGTTTTAATTTTTTTCATGTTGAATATGTTTGGCTACTAGGAAAATAAATTTTATAGCATTCCTGTGGCATTTAGAATGCAACAAATACACATTTTGGTTGACTGCTTAATAGCAGGTATTAAAAGCAATATTCAGTTAAGAACTAAAATGAATATCACAGAATATTAGAATATCACAGAATATCTTAGAACTTCTAAGATGCAAGAGTAAATCTGAGCTTTATTTAAAATTGTAAAGTATTATTTCATTTTCAACATTATAATGTAGGAACAATAACTTCAATTTGTTGCTAAATGCTTTACTATTCACTGCATTTTGTGATATTAAAAGATGTTACATTTTAACTAAGATTGATGATGAATTATTTTTTTATCTAACTCCATCAGCATAGGGTGCTGGTGGTATTAAATTAATATCCATAAGCTTTCTTTTTTGATAGTAACTAGAAGACCTACCTCCTTTTCAATTTTGGACTTAAAATTAGATCAGTAGTTACAATGATAAAGGGTTAGAAAAAAGTTAGGGACCACAAACATTTTATTTCTAACAGTTTTATGAAAGTGGTCCCACAAACTAAAGCTTTGTGTAGATTGAAGATATGATTTCTGAATATTTCCAGAAATAGATTTATTACTGTACACCTTTTTATTTGAATATTTTCTTTTATTTGCTGCTTTACTCCATCACTTAGGAAAAATCTGTCCTTAAACCTTGGATTTAAAATGTGATGATTAATGTGTTTGGCTTTCAAGATCAAATTACCTCAATTTTCATCTGCACTCAGCTCACATGCACAATAATTTTAGCATCTTCCCTGGAGAACAATATGATCTTTATAGCAGGTATCATATAAAAAATATTTGCACTCTTGGCATATATGTTTGGGTATTTTTCTTTAGCAGCTTTCTGCAAATAAACTTTCATTTGTTCAGTCAGCCTTTTCAGCACATAAGAGCCGCTATTGTGTGTGTGTGTGTGTGTGTGTGTGTGTGTGTGTGTGTGTTTAACATCCTGATAAAGTAATTCCAAAATCTCTTGTATGTCATAATATATATCTTTGGCTGAAGAAGAATTATGAAAGTGACCTGCTGTAGTCCTACTTACAGCCAGTAGTTGTCTACATTTTGTTTTGTTAGATTCGCTACCTCTACACACAACTAAACAAAACATCATATGCTTGGAAGTCCTACATTACTTATCCATGGCCTTCATCCTGTCTATTCTTTGTCAGTGACAGTTACATAGCACTTTTTTCAAATGAATTTTGCATTCTGAAAATATTTCTTGAGTCAGATTCACTATATTGTTTGTGGTGAGACCCAGAAATGTCTGCAGAAAAGTGCAGCTGAATCAGTTAAATTCATCATCGATTTTCCATGCTCTATTATATCTAAAAAGATTTCTGTTCAAATATCTGATGTGCAAAATGCAGAAATGTATTTATTAATAGCATTTATCATTCATATATCTTTGATCTTCAAATGCTGAAAATAGAATCTAACATTATTTCAACCAGATTTATGGTTATGTTTTTAATTACATTGACACAAATCTATAGGGGATTGTCTTTCTAAAGCTGTATTACAAATCTTGTTTTGAAGTATGATCAATAAGAACAAAATTTGTCTGTGGTCCCTAACTTTTTCTGTGACCCTTTATTCATATCCTTTATATGACTTTTTATATCTGGGCTGATATTTATCATTCATGTTGTATGCTATTTTGAAATTTTTCCTTTCTTTAAAATTTTGGTTTACCAAAATTGACACACTGCTTTTAATTTATCTTCAAGAGATGTGAAGAATTCATAAACAACTTTTTTCTTGAAAACCTCATGGCTGAAATGGATTGAAATATTGTTCTCAGAGGTTATTTTATTTAATATACATATTGATATACTAAATACTTCTAGAGATTATAATTTTGATTTAATCTAACTTTTTTTGTCTTGCCTGATGTTACTTAGTTTTGCATGAATATTTAGTGGCTCAAAGAGGATATATTTTTGATAAATTTGTTTGGCCAGTGTACTCTTTGTTAATTTATTAACCGTCAATCTCTTTACCTATTTATCTCACCATTTGAGAATTTTTAATCTTACAATTGAAGTTAACAGCTTTCTTGGTCGTTATTAATTGCTGCAACTGGCTGGCAGAATTTCAACATACAAAAGACAGAAAAAGACTTTTACTGCTGGTTACATTTAGAATATTTACCTATACTTGAAAGTGAATGTTCAGATAGTAAAAGTAAATCCAGGCTGGATGTGTTAGCTTACTCCTGTAATTTCAGCACTTTTGGAGGCCGAGATGGGAGGATTGCTTGAGACCAGCCTGGTGAACATAGCAAGACCTCATCTCTTTAAAAAAAAAAAAAAAAAGTAAATCCAGTCTCTGTGCCCCTTTCTCTTTTTTGTGTTATTTATGTTAATGAGATTTGTGGGTATTTACCTTTCAATACTGTCATTTTAATGAGGTTTCCTTTTTTTTTTTAATGTTTGAGACGAGTCTTGTCTTGTCGCCCAGGCTGGAGTGCAGTGGTACAATCTTAGCTTACTGCAACCTCTGCCTCCCGAGCTCAAGCGATTCTCCTGCCTCAGCCTCCTGAGTAGCTGGGATTATAGGTGCCCAACCACCATGCCTGGCTAATTTTTCTATTTTTAGTAGAGACAGTTTCACCGCGTTGGACAGTCTGACCTCAGGTGATCTGCCCACATCAGCCTCCCAAAGTGCTGGAATCACAGGCATTAGCCACCACGCCCAGCAAGAGATTTTTTTTCTTACAAAGTAATGGAGAAATATGTTTGGAGGAGTATAACCTAATCTGGTTTAAAATGAGTAACTCATAAAACTTTATATTAACAATTTGATCACTTTCATAGATACATGCTGTTGATAATTGTGGGCATTTTAAAATATAACTCTTCTTATATTTAATTTTATATTTGTAGAAAACATGATTTTAAGGTTGTTTTGTTTTTTAGTTATTGCTTGTCTCACACTTTAAAACTTTTGCCTAAAACTTTTTAATGACTGCTAGCCAGATGCTCATTTGGCTGCTGAGGAGGAAGCTAAACGATTGGAAGAGCTACAAAAACAGGCAGCACAAGAGAGAATGGAACGGTTTGAAAAGGCACATGTACGGGGATTCCAAGCAATGAAGAAGATCCATTTGGCTCAAGTAAGACTTAAATTCTACCCGTGACCATTACTGATGGACTTACTAATAGCATTGCAGGACTGATTAGTGAATGAGCTCAAAGAAAGGTGGGAAGGGTGGGTGTTCAGTATAGTCTCTGATTCATATGATTTCAAGTTTCCCAACTTTCTTTCCCCTTCCATTTCAAGTTCTGATTGGGTTAAGCTGTTCTCCCAGTGTATTGCTGTTCTAAAAATTTTACTAATGAATTTATTAAAAGTTTAATATTTCAATATGTCCAAAAACAGCCTGGGAAAAAAATCACTTTCCTAATTTAATTATTTAAGTAGCATATGTGCTCTATAAATTTGAGGATTCAGTTCATTAAATATGCATTGAGCAAAGCACTTTTGGTTTTGTAGAATGTTGTTTCAAAAATAAAGTCATGATCCTTGCTACCGCAGCTTTTAAAAAGTGACCATAGGCCAGGCATGTAATCTCAGCACTGTGGGATGTCAAGCCAGGCAGATCGTGTAGGCCCAGAAGTTTAAGACCAGCTTGGGCAACATGGAGAAACCCCGTCTCTACTTAAAACAGAAAAATTAGCCAGGCATGGTGGTGTGCGGCTGTAGTCCCAGCTACTCGGGAGGCCAAGGTGGGAGGAGGATCACCTGAGCCCGGGACAAGGAGGTTGCTTTGAGCTGAGATCACACCACACCACTGCACACCAGCCTGGGCCACAGAGTGAGACCCTATTTCAAAAAAAATTTAAGAAGTGACTGTCAAGTCCAGTCAAGGTAGCTCATGCCTGTCATCCCAACATTTTGGGAGGTCAAAGCGCTTGAGCCCAGGAGTTCGAGACCAGGCTGGGCAACAAGGCGAAATCCTGTCTTTACCAAAAATTCAAAAATTAGCCAGGCATGGTGACCTGGGACTACAGAGTCAATACAGTCAGTCCCAGTTTGGGACTGTATTGTAGCCTGGCACCTCATTTCCCGAGAAGGCTGAGATGGGAGGATTGCTTGAGCCTGGGAGGCAGAGCAGTGAGCCGAGATTGCATTACTGTACTCCACCCTGGTGACAGAGTGAGATTCTGTCAATCAATCAATCAATAGTGACTGTCATAAATGTGTAAAATAATATAATGAAAGCAGGCTTTATAGTTTTAGCTTTACGTCTGTCATGCTTATTGTTCATTTAGTGCTTAGTCTTGAAACAGCATAAAAATGATTCATCTTATTACAAGTCTGATTTTATTTTCTGAATTTGACTAATGCATTTGGATGTTTTAAATACCCATCTTAGGAATGAGTTTTAAGTACTTCTTAAAATGCATTGGAAATTAAATTTTCTTAAGAAAGTTTATTTTGATAGTTTGAACTAAATCATGAGCTTCTCCCTTAAATTTTTAGCTTTTATAAACTAGGAGTGAATTATGATTAAAATAACTGAATGTCTGAATTATTATCAGTAATTCTCCCCATCTAAGGTTTAAACCTATAGTAAAACAGACACAAAAAGCAGTCATAAATTGAACAGATTCTTCCATAAAAGCAGTAGTGTTTAGTGGTTAAGCAAGTGGGCTCCACAGTCATTCTGCCAGGATTTATCTCTCCCCTTCACCAGTCAGCTGTTTGATCTCAGGCAGATTAGTTAAACTCTCTGAGTTCTGTTTCATGTGTTTTTTTTGAGATGGAGTCTCACTCTGTCACCCAGGCTGGAGTGCAGGGGCGGGATCTTGGCTCACTGCAACCTCCACCTTCCAGATTCTAGCAATTCTCCCGCCTCAGCCTCCTGAGTAGCTGGGACTACAGGCACGCGACACCACACACAGCTAATTTTTTTTTTTTTGAAGCAGAGTCTTGCTCTGCCGCCCAGCCTGGAGTGCGGTGGTATGATCTTGGCTCACTACAACCTCTACCACCCGGGGTCAAGCGATTCTCCTGCCTTGGCCTCCCAAGTAGCTGGGACTACAGGCACACACCACCATACTTGACTAATTTTTGTATTTTTAGTAGAGATAGAGTTTCACCATCTTAGCCAGGGATGGTCTCTATCTTCTGACCTCATGATCCCCCTGCCCCAGCCTCCCAAATTGCTGGGATTACAGGCATGAGCCACTGTGCCCAGCCCAATTTTTTTGTATTTTCAGTAGAGATAAGGTTTCACCATGTTGGTCAGGCTGGAACTCCTGACCTCAAACAATCTGCCTGCCTCGGCCTCCCAAAGTGCCGGGATTACAGGTGTGGGCCACCAAGCCTGGCTGGTTTTTTTTTGTTTTTTGTTTTTTAACCTCCCCTGCCACACCTCTCCTGATCATCTGTTTTGTGAGGATTAAATGAGTTTAGTAAAGCCTTTAGAAATGTACCTGGAATTTCATAAGCTCAGTAAATGTTAGTGGTAGGGGTCATTGTTATAAATAATCCAAAAAAAAAAATGCTAGCTTGCAGTGAGCTAAAAGAGTATACTTACTCAAATAACTTTAGATAATTAGAATCATAGTATAAATGAAATAAGTTCATTTATAATTTTATTTTTTTTCAGGGCATGGCAAAAAAAAATTCATCCTCAAAAGACAAAATAGTTAAAACTTTAGAAGAGAATAAGTAATGTATATGTTATCACTTTGTTATTTATTTTTATTTATTTTTTAATAAATAAAAGAGTCTCACTCTGTTGCCCAGAGTGGAGTTCAGTGGCACAATCTTGGCCCACTGCAACCTCTGCCTCACAGGTTCAAGCTATTCTCCCGCCCCAGCCTCCCGAGTAGCTGGTATTTCAGGCGCGTGCCATCACGCCTGGCTAATTTTCGTATTTTTAGTAAAGATGGGATTTCACCATATTGGCCAGGCTATTATCAAACTCCTGACCTCAGGTGATCTGCCTGCCTCAGCCTCCCAAAGTGCTGGGATTACAGGCATGAGGCACTGTACCCGGCCCATTACCACTTTTTGAATGCAGGATTTCTCTATGTTATAGTAGACTTAATGTTCCTTATTTAAGAAGGTTGTTTAAAAACCATGCAATCTCACTGCTAATAGAGGATTTCATTTTTCCTATCTGAACCTTTTTGCTGCGTACTGTATTGTGGCCTGAGACGTTATTTCCTTCTAGTATCTATATTAACTAATATTTGACTTCTACCTGCTTCTCCAGTTTTATCTTCTTTCCCTAATTATCCTTGCCTTATATACCCTAGCTATAGTGAACAATGTGCTGTTTTCTGAATATCCCATGCCTTCGTCTCCATACCGTTGTGCTACAGTTTTTTCTTACATGGACTCATTCTCTTTCACCCACTTTTGTCTGGCTAAATCCTTATCCCAAGGAATGAGAATTCTTGCCTTGTTCTCCTTCCTTATCTTCTACCACCAAAATTCCATTAGATAACCTCACTAAAACACTGATTAAACTTTCATATTAGCCATACTCTTTAAGCTTAAAGAAATACATTCAGATCTCCTTTAATAAGAAATTCATAAGAATGTGAAGTAACAAGAAATATTCTATGTTAAGCCACAGTCACTCTGCGTCTTGGTGCTTACCTCAGATAGGTATATGGAGAACTGGAATAAAATATAGCACGGGAGCCATGGCAACTTATATAGAAATTAACTTCATGACTTTCCTCAGAATGGAAAACTGTAGCTGGCAGACACTTTTTGCAGCTAATGGCCTAACCAGTACCACTTTTTCATAGTACTTAACTAACATAATACTACTTGTTTGTTGGTCTTACTACTAGGGAACTAGGGTAGGGTTGAGATTGTGTCCCTAGCACTTAATGTGGAATCTGGGTATTCAGCAAATAATTGTTGAATGAGTAAATGTCTGTCTTTTGGCTGAACAAATAATAGAGGAGAGGAGAGAAGCTTGGACCCTGATCCTCATTTCCCCTACCTGCAACACTGTTAATATTACCATACAAAGTTTGTGACTCAGTTTTTGTTAATTCTCTTTATTCTTGAAGAATCAGGAGAAACTAATGAAAGAACTTAAACAGTTACAGCAAGAGGACCTGGCACGTAGGAGACAGACTGTAGCACAAATGCCACCACAACTAGTTGAACTTCCATACAAACGCAGTGAAATGAAAGAAGACTGGCAGAGAGAATTGGAATTTGCCTTTGAAGATATGTACAATGCAGACAGGAGTAAGATATTTTCAGTAGGGCTTTCAGTAGTGGTTTTAATGTTTTGGTGGGATAATATGTTTGTAATGATAAAGCAGTTTTTATCTTGAAATGAGTTCTTAATTTGAAGGAGGCCCCCCATATTTTAGATTGAGACATTACTGTGACCTTTTGCATATTTGTGATCCAGTTATTTTTAATCATTTTGGAATGGAAACGTCTCTATTTTTCCTTTTTAAGAGGTGAAAGGGAATCTGATTCTGCACCTTGAACCAGAGCCCTTGCCCACTGTGACTGATCAGATTCAAGATGAAGAGCTGAACCTTTCAATGGAACAAGAAAATGTGGGTGCAGCTGAAGACCTTCCAGTGACAGAAGCTGAAATAATATGTTCTAGTGAAACAGATGGTAAAAACCCTTCTGAGCTAAATATTACAATATTTCACAGGAAAAGAAATGCTAACCATTAGCCAGCAGTTAGGAAAATCTGGTCTGATTTAAGTGCAAGCAATGAGTAATAGTGATGGGAGCAGTAGCTAAAGGAAACAATGTTTTTATATATCCATCACTGATGATCCTTTTTCATAGGTGTAGGAGGAAAGTGTATTCAGGCATACAGATGATCTGAAGATTTTCAGGTTATTTGAGTTAGGTGCTCAATTCTGAATTCATTTGAAAGATTGTATGGTAAACATACCTGATAGCAATAACTTAAGCATACCCTGAGAACGACCCTGTGTGGCATACACACCTGAATGTGTGTTCTGAGCTAGGGAATCTGGGAATAGCCAACCTGGAGATTCGTTTCTTGTCTATGAGGAACATCTGAGCCCCTGTCCCATCCTGTGGAACATGAGCCACACAGAGGATCAAGGTGTCAAGCTTTGGGTTGAATGAAAGTCGTCAGGTGGAGCTCATTAGGAAAAGGGTACTAAGTGACAGTGCTATTTAAACTGCATGCTTTTTGCAAGCAGTTGCAGTTCTTCTGTCCAGCCTGCTGCCACTGGACTCCCCCTTGTATGTATGCCCTCAGTGAAACCGCATATCTCTTTTTTTTTTTTTTTTTTGAGACAGAGTTTTGCTCTTTTTGCCAAGGCTGGAGTGCAATGGCGTGATCTCGGCTCACTGCAACCTCCGCCTCCCGGGTTCAAGCTATTCTCCTCCCTCAGCCTCCTGAATAGCTGGGATTGCAGGCATGCGCCACCACCCCGGCTAATTTTGTGTTTTTAGTAGAGACGGGGTTTCTCCATGTTGGTCAGGCTGGTCTTGAACTCCCGACCTCAGGTGATCCTCCCAAAGTGCTGGGATTACAGGCGTGAGCCTCCGCGCCCGGCGAAACCCCATATCTCATTGACTAGCTCTGGATCTCTTATTTGGCCTCTTGAATCTGGTGCCATCCCCATTTGAGTGAGTAGAGATTCAGCACAACAAAGGTCAGCACAGACTTGTCAGATCATCAGAGATCCTACTGGTATTCGGTTATTTCTAGGTACTTTGTGTGTAATGATGGATAGCACAAATTTTGATCTCTCAAACATCTCTATCTCCAACATTCTGAACTTTTTTACTTGACTGTCCCATAGTTAAAACTCCATGTCGAGCAATAAATTTATGATCTTCTCTTGCCTACTGAAACAGTCTCTACCTATCTTTTCTATCTTAGTGAATGGTATCACAGTCTGCAGTTACCCAAGCCAGACCACTGGGAGTTACCTTTAACACTTTCCTTTTACCTGCATGTCTCCTTAAAGACCTTAAATCCTCTTCATGGATTTAAGCTATTTTTGCCCCATATCTACTGGTATTGCCTTTGTTTAAAACCACTCAGGGTTTCTTATCGTCTTCGCCCTACACCCTGAACATAGCCTTTTGGGATTCCAACTTTATGTAGGCCTCCCATTAGACTCCTCAAGTGAGGGCTCTAGGCCTTATTCACGTCTCCTATATCTACATTATTCTCCAAACAGAAGCCTAAGGTTACTACTAGCAACTGGGAAAAAAAAAAGCAGCAGCAGCTTAAGGTTACTGTGTTTTGACTTTGGCATAAGCTTGGCAGAAGATGGTTTCAGGACTGACTTGCCTTCCCTCCAAGCTTTCCACGTAAATTTCATTTCTGTCCGCTGCAGAACCTTTTCTTTTCATGCTAGGTCAGTAGTGTCTTTTTTTTGTTTGTTTTGTTTGTTTGTTTGTTTTGAGACAGTCTTGCTCTGTTGCCCAGGCTGGAGTGCAATGGCACGATCTTGGCTCACCACAACCTCCGCCTCCCGGGTTCAAGCGATTCTCCTGTCTCAGCCTCCTGAGTAGCTGGGATTATAGCCACACACCACCATGCCTGGCTAATTTTTGTATTTTTAGCAGAGATGGGGTTTCATTATGTTGGCCCAGGCGGGTGTCGAACTCCTGACCTCATGATCTGCCTGCCTCTGCCTCCCAAAGTGCTGGGATTACAGACGTGAGCCACTGCACCCAGCCAGCAGTGTCTTTAAAAAGATATTCTTACGGCCATGCGCAGTGACTCATACCTGTAATCCCAGCACTTTGGGAGGCCGAGGTGGGAGGATCATTTGAGTTCAGGTGTTCGAGACCTCATAACCAACATGGTGAAACCCTGTCTCTACCAAAAACACAAAAATTAGCCGGGTGTAGTGGCGCTCACCTGTAATCCCAGCTACACGGGAGGCTGAGGCAGGAGAATCACTTGAACCTGGGAGACAGAGGCTGCAGTGAGCCGAGATCGCACCACTGCATTCCAGCCTGGGCAACAAGAGTGAAACTCCATCAAAAAAAAAAAAAAAAAAAAGATATTTTACTCTTTTATGCAACTTTTCAGTTATTTTCATTGGGAGTATCATTCAATATCTAGTTTGTCACAATGGAAGTCTTCCCTAATCTAAAGGGACAGTTACACTTTAGCTCCTGCTGATCTTATTTGGTCTTATTGACTCAGTGTTGCCAAGTGTTTGTTTGAAGTTAGGAATCTCCTTGTTTTTAAAAATGCTTACTTTTAAATATTGGCAATGAATTTACTTCTTAAAAACAAGTGGGTTGTGGAGTAATGGTAAATGAAAGAAGCCAGGCAGAAAATAACACCTAAATATATGATTCCATGTTTATATGAAGGTTTAAAAAAAAAAAAGGCAAAACTAATCTGTGATCTTGGGGTTAAAGTAGTGGCTGTTTTTAGGGGGGTAGTGACTGGGAAGGGACGTGAAGGAACCTTAGTCCTGGTGATGTTCCACATAATCTGAAAGGTGTTACATCGACATGTAAAATTCATTAAGCTATACACTTAGGTTTTGTGCACCTTGTTCTTTGTAAATTATAACTCAATTGGATTTTTTTAAATGTAAGTTAGACAAAACTACAATCTGCCCATTTTCAGCCTCTTAAAGATATTCTTAAATTTTATTCCTTGACTAAGCCAGAGAAATATATACTTGCATCACACTTTTGTCCTCTTAGAGAACTGTTCGTATTATACTGAGTTTTAGCATTAAACTATCAGCCCGCATGGGAAAATGAAGAAATACTTGTGTTGTTTTTTTGTTTTGTTTTGTTTTAACTGAAGGGATCTTTGTATGAAGATGGGTGGGAGACATTTTTCCCAGATAGTGCCAAGAATAATTTGGGAGCAGGTGATTTGCTTTCATAGCTATGATGTTTTCCTCTGTAGCTCACTAAGAAGTACAGAACCATTTTTGGGAGCATTCTCTAGTGTAGACTATAGAACCTCACAGCATATATTTTCAATATTAATCTTACCTGCAAATTAATTAGAAGTTACACGTTCAGTTATTTAGCGAGCAAAATAAACATCTTCCTGTTAAGTTTTTTAGGCTTGAAATTTGTGTTGCATACATGTTTTGGAAAATACTTGAATTCTGGCACTTTTACTATTTTCATTTGAAAATTATTTCTGGTTGTAATGGTTGGAGTCAAATAACATTGTCATGTACACTGTTAAATTGTAAATATTGAGGAAAATAAAATTGTGCTTTTAACTAGTGGTTATAGCAGTGACCAAATATAAGATGGAACAATTTGTCTGGTAATACAATAGATGCTAAATAAGTTTTTTCCCTTTTTTCTTTCTTTTAGTTCCCTTGGTAATGAAGACCCAACAGATTCCTTCAAAAGTTCTTTTTAACAAATTATTAAATAAGATCCGAAGCCAAAAATCTCTCTGGACAATTAAATCCATGTCTGAGGATGAAAGTGAAATGATTACGACTGTTAGTGAAATTGAGAGTNAAGTTACACGTTCAGTTATTTAGCGAGCAAAATAAACATCTTCCTGTTAAGTTTTTTAGGCTTGAAATTTGTGTTGCATACATGTTTTTGGAAAATACTTGAATTCTGGCACTTTTACTATTTTCATTTGAAAAATTATTTCTGGTTGTAATGGTTGGAGTCAAATAACATTGTCATGTACACTGTTAAATTGTAAATATTGAGGAAAATAAAATTGTGCTTTTAACTAGTGGTTATAGCAGTGACCAAATATAAGATGGAACAATTTGTCTGGTAATACAATAGATGCTAAATAAGTTTTTTCCCTTTTTTCTTTCTTTTAGTTCCCTTGGTAATGAAGCCCCAACAGATTCCTTCAAAAGTTCTTTTTAAAAAATTATTAAATAAGATCCGAAGCCAAAAATCTCTCTGGACAATTAAATCCATGTCTGAGGATGAAAGTGAAATGATTACGACTGTTAGTGAAATTGAGAGTAAAGCACCAACGGTTGAGTCAGGAACAATTGCCAGTGAAGAGAGAACATTATCCTCTGGGCAGGAACAAGGTATTTCTCTCCAAGAGTCTCATTTTATATAAACTCTTTTAAGTTGTTCAAAAGTAGGTTCATTTCTGAAAAATCAAATAGAAGTTAAAAGGAACAAAACATAATCCTCCTAATTAAAAGCAACAAAGAAACATTATAAACCCCTTGGTTAATCTTCTTTCAGACCACTTTTAATCTAGTATTGTTATTTATGTATATTCATTCCAATGTAATCAATGAATCAAAATTAACCAGTTCCTTATTGAGATGTTCAGGCCGTTTTCTAATTTTTCTTGGCATTTTTGTGCTACAGCGGGCATCCTTTTAGTGAAGTCTTTGCCCACATCTTTATTTCCTTCCTTAGGAAGGACTCTTTAAAGAATAACTCCTGATCAAAGGATATATGAACATGTTAATGGCTTTTGAGCATGTTGTATTCCCACCAGCTACTTGGTTTCTTATTTGCTAATTTTAAATAATTTTCTGATTGGAAAAACAGGCTATTAACTATACTTCCAGAAGTTATAAAGTATCTGTTCACATATAATTCAAGTATCTTCTTGATTGCGATTATTTTTAAAATGCGATTGGATTTGTATAGAAATGTTTGGCTTCTGTGCTTTTGAGAAAAATGACTTGTGGTCTATATTTGGGTTTTGGATTTTATCCTGAGTCCCACAGGAAGCCATGAAGTATTTTCTTCCCTTGGCCCCTTGACAGTACCTTCCCTTGGTTTTCCTACTTTACTATTTTCTCTTGCATTTTATTTGCTGTTTATCCACATCTCCACAATGACTAACCATTGTTAGTCATTGCTTAGTCTAGAGCTCATTCCTCAAGTCCCTTCTCTTTATATCAAAACTCCCTAGTTGATCTCAAATGTCACACTTTACATTATCATCTATATGCCGATGTCTCCCAAGTGTGCATTTCTATTTTTGGCTTCCTGTTTGAACTCGCCTACTTATTTAACTGTTTCCTTCTCTTGTATATCTAATAATATCTTAAATTTGTTCAGAAGTGACCTGTTGATATCCCCTCCCACCACACACTTGCTTTTCCTGTAGTATTCCACATTTCAGTATCTGGCAATATGTTAATTCCCTTGCTCAAGCCAAAAACCTTATAATCATTCTGGTTCCCTCTTTTCATATCTTATGTCCAAACCATTAGCTGATCCAGTTGGCCCTACCCTCAAAATATATCCATAGTCCAACCATTTTTTTCCACCTACATCCTAATTTAAGCCATGTTCATTTTCTAGAGTAGATTCTTGTAGTAGCCTGCTATTATCAGCCTTTGCACCTCCCTATTATCGTCTCTTAACACAGTGGTCCTCTTAAAAGCAAGTAATCTCATGTCATTTCTTTGGATGAAGCCCTCCAATAACTCAGTTTCACTCAGTAAAAACCAGAGAGTTTATAGTGGTTTCAAAGCCTTATATGACCTGCATACATACACCCCCACCACCACTACTCCCATACTCACTACCTCTCTGACTTCATTTGCCTGCCATACCTCCCTCCCCATCTTCTACACTGTAGATGCCAGCTTGCTCGCTGTTTCTCAAACAGCAAACATAGGACTCGTGGTCTTAGCAATTGCTAGTCTTTTTGACTAGACTTCTCTTTTTCTCCGGTATTTCCTTGACTCATTCCCTCACTTCCTTCACATGTTTACTCAACTATCCCTTTCTCAATAAGGCCTTTTCTGACTGTATAAAATGGCACACTTCTACTACTCCCCACCTCTACCCCAACCTCCACACCTTTCACTTCCTATCCCCTTTACCCTGCTTTCCCCCCATAGCTCTTATCAATATCTGATGGGCCCAGTAAAGTGACTTTGGTGCTTATTTTGCTTATTGTCTTAATGCCTACCCGACCCATCCATAAGGATAGAAACTTTGATTTTGTACATTGCTGTGTCCCCAGAGTCTGGACTGCTGCCTTGTACAAAACAGGTGCTCAGTTAACATTTGTTGAATTAATCGAATAATTTAAAGCAAGAGAGGTAAATTTGGAATCTAGGCATACATATGATATTTAAAGCCATAGGCATAGAAAACCACTTGGAGGGGAAGTAATTTAGTGAAAAGAGGGCTTGTAAGACCATCTGAGGGATTCCAACATCTAGAAGATGGCTAGAGAAAGAGCAGATAGCAAAGTCAGTAAAAGGAGTGGCCAGAGAAGTAGGGGAGAATATGGTGTTGAAATCCAAAAAAGGGGACTCTCATGGGGTCAATCCATGACCAAGTTCTTTTGATAAAAGGGCCTGGCCAGGTGCGGTGGCTCACGCCTGTAGTCCCAGCACTTTGGGAGGCCCAGGCAGGCGGATCACAAGGTCAGGATATCGAGACCATCCTGGCTAACACGGTGAAACCCCGTCTCCACTAAAAATACAAAAAATTTGCCAGGCGTGGTGGTGGTGGGCGCCTGTAGTCCCAGCTACTCGGGAAGCTGAGGCAGGATAATGGCGTGAACCTGGGAGGTGGAGCTTGAGATCACACCACTGTCTTCCAGTCTGGGTGGCAAAATGAGACTCTGTCTCAAAAGGAACAAACAAAAAAAAAGATAAAGGGCCTATATGAGCAGGCTTTCACCATTCTCATCTTGCTCTTTTCCCTTCCTTGCCTCACTAAAACCATGCACACTGATCTCTCAGTTCCTTGAATGGGCCAAGGTTTGTTTCTTTATCCTCATGGGGCCTTTTATACCCTTTAGTCTGTCTGGAAAGATCTCCTATACATCTTCACATTGTTTACCTGGCTGGTTCTTCCTTACCTTTCAAGTGTCTGCTTAAATGTCCTTTCCTCAGAGATATTTCATCTTGCCCCAGAAATCTACTATTTATTATACTCTATTGTATAACCCTTCACTTTTTTTTTTATATAGTACTTATCACAATTTCTATTTTTTTTTTTTTTTTTGAGACGGAATCTGCTCTGTCGCCCAGATTCCGTGGGCGTGCAGTGGCGCAATCTCGGCTCACTGCAAGCTCTGCCTCCTGGGTTTACATCATTCTCCTGCCTCAGCCTCGCGAGTAGCTGGGACTACAGGCGCCTGCCACCACGCCTGGCTAATTTTTTCTATTTTTAGTAGAGATGGGGTTTCACCATGTTAGCCAGGATGGTCTTAATCTGACCTTGTGATCCACCCACCTCGACCTCACAAAGTGCTGGGATTACAGGTGTGAGCCACTGCACCCGGCCCACAATTTCTAATTTTATAATTTTTTCTGGGATATTTATATGATGGTTCTGCCACCTACTCTGTAAAGCCTCCTTGAAGCCTTTTCTCATTCACTGTGGTATCCCCAGCATCTGCCACATAAGTAGGTGCCCAATGAATTAATGAGTGAACGAACGGATAGCTCCATGCAGAGTATCTGGCTACCCAATTATGATCAGAACAAATTGCTTTAACTTCCTTCTCTTCTCTGGTTTCACAAATTATTTTTTAAAAACCTAGTATCCAAATATATCAAAGATACACTGACATTTTGTTAGCTTCTCTTTTTTAACTTTGATATCTTGTTATTTCCACTCTGTTTATGCTTTTCTCCTGTGTTTGAAACCCTATCAGCGTATCTTTTAAATCAGTTCTTCACATTTTCGCAATTTCAGTCTTTCATCTCTGTTGTTATTAGGCTTGGGTTTAATGAGAAATGTATCTGATCATCAGGAAGGTGACTAGATCTTAACTAGATGAGACATTCAGATGGCCCTAGATTGAATCTGTTAATACCAGAATTTTATTATCTTGCTTTAGGTTTGACAATGATGATATATTCATAATAACAGTGGTATTATCTATTACAGTTGTTGAAAGTGATACACTAACAATTGAGTCTGGACCACTTGCCAGTGAAGATAAACCACTTTCGTGTGGTACAAACTCTGGAAAAGAACAAGGTATTTCTTTTTATCACATCCTCAAATTAAATTTGACTCCTGGCATCTTTTTTTTTTTTTAATAAAATTACATGTGATATATTAATAAAGGGCATTATAGTGGTGTCAAAATTCTAAATTATTGAAACTAATTTTTGTTCGGGGCATTCCCCTAGAAATAAATGAGGCTCTGCCTATCACAACTGTAGCTCAGAGTTCAGTTCTACTTCATCCTCAAGAAGAAGCAGCCAGGATTAGAATGTCAGCAAGACAGAAACAGGTAATTTGAAATTTTATTTTTAAAGGTTTATTTTTTTCCCCTAGGTACTATTATATAATTTTGTTTGGCCAATGCAATTTGTCTTAATGTCTGGCTACTGTTGATATCATGTTTTTGACATTGTCTTACACAAACATTCAGCTGATAAAATGCATGTTGTCTTTGCTCATACTGCTCATTCAACCCTTATTTCGTCTGCTTTATATTTTATATATTTGTATAGATCTTCCCTATAAAATTTATTAGCTTTTAAAAAGCAGAGACTATCTTTTAAAAAATTCAGTTTATCCTACACAGTTTCTGATACAATGCTTTGTACATAGCAAGTATACAATAAATAATTGTTGAATTAACAAGTCCTTGTCATAATATTAGACACTCAGATGGGCTTTGTAATCTCACAAGTTTTTTGAAAAATAATACTTCAGAGAAAAAAACTTTTAATATACAACCCCCTTTTATTGCTCCGTCGCCCAGGCTGGAGTACAGTGACATGATCATGGCTCACTGCAGTCTTGACCTCCTCAATTCAATCCTCTAACCTCAGCCTCCTGAGTAGCTGGGACTACAGGTATGGGCCGCCATGCCCAGCTAATTTTTTTTTTTTCTCCTAGTAGAGATGAGGTCTTGCTGTGTTGCCCAAGCTAAACTTTAACCTCTTTAGGCCAGGCATGGTGACTCATGCCTGAAATCTCAGCACTTTGGGAGGCTGAGGTGGACAGATCTCTTGAGCCCAGGAGTTTGAGACCAACCTGGCCAACATGATGAAACCCTGTCTCTACTAAGAATACAAAAATCAGCCAGGTGTGGTGACACACATCTGTAGTCCCAGCTACCCGGGAGGCTAAGGTGGGAGGATTGCTTGAACCCAGGAGGTGGAGGTTGCAGTGAGTCAAGATCACACCACTGCACTCCAGCCTGGATGACAGAGTGAGACTCCTTCTCAAAAAAAAAGAGAAAAATCTACTTAACTTATAATTTTGGTCTCCTCTACTTTTAATACTTTTAATAAAATATTTTTTAACCCAACTTACCTTGAAGGAGGCTAATTATTACTAAGCAAGCCAGTTTATAGTCCTAGTTAGTTTTTTTCAGAAATACAGCTGGAGAATGATAATTCCGTGAGCCAGTATTTCTTGTCAGATAAACACTTTCTCAGGCCGGGCGCAGTGGCTCATACCTGTCATCCCAGTACTTTGGGGGGCTTAGGTGGGTGAATCACCCGAGGTCATGAGTTTGAGACCAGCCTGGCCAACATGGTGAAACCTCATCTCTACTAAAACTACAAAAATTCTCTGGGCGTGGTGGTGCGCACCTATAATTCCAGCTACTCAGAAGGCTGAGGTAGGAGAATCACTTGAACACAAGAGGCGGAGGTTGCAGTCAGCCAAGATTGTGCCACTGCATTCAGCCTGGGCGACAAAATTATCTCAAAAAAAAAAAAAAATTTTTTTTTTCGTTAATAGCCTGGAACAGTATTGTTCAGTAGCAATTTCTGTGATGATGGAAATGTTCTATATCTATGTCCAGTATGTACCTGTTAGCCCCATGGGCTGTTGAATACTCAAAATGTTGTTAGTGTAACTGAGGAACTGAATTTTAAGTTTTATTTAATTTTAATTAAATTTAAGTAGTCACATATAGCTAGTAACCACTGTATGGATAGTACAGTTGTAGATGTACTACAGAACTGTAAACAGTCTAAATTCAGGGGTTCCTATGAGTAAGGGAAAGTAAGGAAGAGGAGCTGTCTAGGAACTCAGTTTAAGTCACTGTTGCCTAACTAGGAATAGGTAAAGAATCGGGTCAAAACATTTTTTATTTTGAAAACAAGATCATTGTTCATTATCTCTAGTTCTTTATGTAATAAAACAACGTGCATGCCTTTTTTTACTTATTCAGTAAATATTTATCTGTCTATCAGGGACTGTACAGTGGTCCCTGCTTACCTACAGGGTATATGTTCCAAGACCCCTCGTGGATGCTTGATAGTACCAAACTGCAGATAATATTGATTTTTGATTTCTGTATATACTATGGGTGAATTTATTTTTCCTGCTTTATAATTCCACTGATAGAAGATTTACTCTTACCATAGATCTTAGCAATCAGCTTATCATTCTTTTTCTTTCCTTATTGAGAATTTTCAGCTTTTCACTAAAAGGAAGCACTTTGCAGCCTCTCTTTGACATATCTAAATTGCCAGCATTACTACTCTTGTGCTTTGGAGCCATTTTAAAGTAAAATAAGGGTTATTTGAACACAAGCACAACACAGTTGATGCTGCAACAGGCAAGTTTTTGTAACCAAGATGGCTACTAAGTAACAAATGGCTCGGTCCAGTTTACAGCATGGATATGCTGGACAAAGGGATTATTCATGTTTTCAGCAGTATAGAGCAGGACAGTACAAGATTTCATCACACTATTTAGAATAGTGCATAATTTAAAACATGAATTATTTCTGGAATTTTCTGTTTAAGATTTTCTGGCTGCTATTGACCCTGAGTAATTAAACCACAAAAGCTAAATTGCAGATAGGAGGAGACTAAGGTGCTGGATTTGGCAGGCTAGTTTTGTTCTCATGAACTCAAAACACGTTCATATTACTTAGAGTGTGAGTGTGCTTGTGTAATACTAGAGTTTATGTGTTATCTTTCTGCCGTTTTCTTCTGTTCCATGCCTGACAAAAAAGACACAGAATGTTTTTCATTGCATCTAGATAACTATACCTCTTAATGAGTATGGGTAAGAAATCAAAGTATTTTAGGAGGCCTTGATATTTAATTTCTTTACTCATTATTGATACTATTAAATGTGTGAACGTAGAATTTGGCTGTACATCGTTTGCTACTTCAGGGTAGTTCTTCAGTGGTGATCAGGGTTTCCCTGTGCTCTCAGAAAGTAGAAATAGTTTATTTATTTATTCTTTCTTTTCCTTCTGCCTTTTTTTACTTCTATCCCTTTTTCCCATTTCCCATCTTTTACTCCCATCCCCAGTCTAGGAATCCCAGCACTTTGGGAGGCTTAGGTGGGTGGATCACCCAAGGTTGGAGTTTGAGACCAGCCTGGCCAACATGGTGAAACCCTGCCTCTACTAAAACTACAAAACTACTTAGAATAGCTGTTCAACAGCTACTCAGTGCCAACAACAGAGATAAAGCATCACCACTTACTTCTTTGAAAATTGGTACTCTTGGTGAAGAAACCTAATTTCTTTTAAATAGAATATGTGTTAGCTTTGCCTTTGTATGAGTTTGTTGTTAATAGATCAATAGTATTTTTGTTACCTAGATAATGGAAATAGAAGAGCAGAAGCAAAAGCAATTGGAATTACTTGAACAAATTGAACAGCAAAAATTAAGATTAGAAACTGACTGCTTCAGGGCTCAGCTGGAAGAAGAAAAAAGAAAAAAAACTCAACCGACTGGGGTAGGATGCAGAAAATCTCATCACTACATAAATCGTTTGGTGAGAGGGACAAGAAAATATGAGCACTTATAGCATTTTAAAAAAGTAAAATGGATGGTCAGGCATGGTGGCTCATGCCTGTAATCTCAGCACTTTGGGAGGCCGAAACGGGCAGAGCACTTCAGGTCAGGAGTTCGAGAGCAGCCTGGCCAATGTGGTGAAACCCCATCTCTACTAAAAATACAAAAATTAGCTGGGCGTGGTGGCACGTGGCCTGTAATCCCAGCTACTCCGGTGGGTGAGGCAGGAGAATCGCTTGAACCTGGGAGGTGGAGGTTGCAGAGCGAGACTCCATCTCAAAAAATAACAATAATAATAATAAAAGTAAAATGCCTTTGTAATTCTTATTTGGTCTTTTTTTAATATAATGTATGTATATATGAATAAATTTGCATCAGTTACGGCTTTCATCTTTCAGTTTCTATAGGATATTAATAGATATGAACATGGTTTGTAGGTAATGCGTACGTTGAGCTTTTGGACGTGCACTAAAGGAGAATGCCAGATTAGTTCATTTCTTACTAATGGAAATGCCAGTCATTTTGTAAAAAATAAAGCTGTATAGAAGTTTACAATTATAGAACTGGATGTAAAAATACCTCAATACTTATTTCTAAATTTGCTTTTTAATTAGTAACTTTGTCTTTTATTAGGTTGGCATTGCTCCAGCATCATGTGCTGTAATTTCTGATGAAGATAGTCATAGGCAGATGATTCGTAACTATCAACATCAGCTTTTACAACAAAACAGGTATTAGCTAGGTTATAATTTATATGTGATCATATGTGGCTACATTTTTAGGATTTATTATTTCGTTTACATGAGGATCTAATTTGGATTTCCTTAGAACTATGGCATTTAGAACTGCCATTCTTAAAGGACAGTGTGAGTATAATTTCTTTTCACCATGAGTATTACCAATCCTAGATTGCTGTTTGTTAAAGTTAATGTATAGATATGGGGCTTTTTGTTTTTCATTAAAAAAGAATATTTGCTTTTGTTTTTGTTAGGTTACACAGGCAGTCTGTTGAAACAGCCAGGAAGCGATTACTTGAATATCAAACTATGTTAAAAGAAAGGTGCCCATCGATGTCAGCTCCATCACTGATAACTGATTCTGTCGTATCAGTGCCGTCATGGAAATCTGAGAGACCAACTGCTATATCAGAGCACTGGGATCAAGGTCAGAGACTCAAGTTGAGTCCTGACAAATACCAACCCATACAACCTATACAGACCTCCAAATTAGAACAAGATCATTTTCAGGTAGCGAAACAAAATGACTTTCCACAAAGACAGGTGGAAACAGCAGAACCATCAGGCGCTTCAGATACTTTAACCAATCAGTCTTTAGAATCACAAGAACATCTAAGGCAATTCTCTCAGACCGAAACACAACAGAGAGACTATAAATTGGTCCCCGAAAATTCTGAGACACTTTCAAGGGCTTTGTCACATGACAGGCAACTAATATCACAGGATGCTAGAAAAATATCTGAAACATTTAGGGCAACAACTTTTCAAAGTTTAGATTCCCAACAATTGTTCTCAGAGAATAGTGAAAATATATCTTCCCATCTAACTGAACCTTCTTCATTTGTACCACTGGTACCTCAGTGTTCTTTTAGTTCTCTGCCTGTTAAAGTTGAAACAGGAAACATTCAAGAACCCTTTTCAGCCATGAGCAAAAGTACAGTTTCCACAAGCCATTCTATAATCAACCAAATGTATGATAGGCCTTTGCTATCCTCAGAGAATATCACAGTCCAGCAAGGTAATATGAAGGCCCTCCAAGAACAGTTAGACCTACAGAAGAAAGTTCTTCAGGCAAGACAGGAAGCTCAGGAACAGTTGCTTTTGTGCAAACAGAAAGAATTGGAACAGCAAACTGGCCTCTCGGTATTCCTTCCCTTGGTAACTCCAGATTTATCTGCTTTATTGCCTTCTGCCAAAGCAGATTTGGGGAGAACGCAGGAATCTTCACCAACGAAGAATAATACTGCAGTTTCCTCAGACCATGATGTGATCTCACAACTTCAGGATAGGCTTTTGAGTCTTTCACAGCCTATCCTATCACAGCAAAATAATTTTAAATTTCTCCAAGAGCAGTTGAATATTCAGAAGGATAGCCTTCAGGCTAGGCGAGAAGCTCAGGAAGTATCGTGTGTACATAAACAGAGTGAATTAGATGGAAGAGTATGTTCTGAACAGGCTGAGCCCTCTTCTTTCCCATTTCAGGTAGCTCAGCATACATTTACTTCACTACCATCTGCTGATACGAAATCTGGAAAAATACAGGAGCAATATTCATCTAAGAGTGATAAAGGACTTGTTTCATGCCAGTCTGACATCCCCAAATCTCAGGATGAGTCTTTGAGTTTCCTACAGCAGTTCCTACCTCTACATGATAGTTTGAAGTTGCTCCAAGAACAGTTGACTAAACAGAGGGATACTCTTCAGGCTAGGCATGAAGCTCAGGTGGAATTACTTTTACATAGACAAAGAGATTTGGGGGACAGTAAGTCTGGGCCAGTGAGCTCTTCATCCTCACCAATGGTGGTTCAGCATTCAGTTGCTTCACAAGCTTCTGCTAAAGCTGAGCCTAGGAGAATTCAGGAGCTTTATTTATCTGAGAAGGAGAATGTCGTTCCCTCCAGTCATTTGATAATCCCAACATTTCAGGATAAGTCTCTTAGTTTTCCACAACATAGCCTGCCACAGCAAGAAAATTTGACAATACTCCAAGAACAGTCACAAATACAAAGGGTAATACTTGGTGCTAAAGAAGGAACTCAGGAATTTGTACACAAAGAAAGTGAATTGGAGAAAAAGATTTCTTCTGAACAGACTGGCACCTCTTCATCCCTTTCCCAGGTAGATGAATCTGAGAGATTCCAGGAATGTATATCAATCAAGAGTGACAGTACCATTCCCTTAAGCCATCCTAAGATCCCAAGATGTCAGGAAAGACTTTTGAGAGTTTCACAACATATGCTACCTCTACAAGATAATTTGGAGGAACACCAAGCATGGCTAGACACTGAGAAAGAAGCCTTTCATTTCAGCCAGAAAACCCAAGAAAATACAGCTTCTGAACAAAGTGGCTCATCTTCATTCATACCCCAGTTGGTACAGCTTTCATTTACCTCGTTAGCTTCAGCTGAGTCTGGCACAATCCTGGAACCTCTTTTAACAGAGAGTGAAAGTAAAATTTTTTCAGGCCACCTTCAGATCCCACAATTGCAGGATAGACTTTTGAGGATATCGCAACTTATCCAGCCTCAACAAGATAATTTGAAGGCACTTCAAGAACAGTTAGCTGCACAGAGAGAGGCCATCATTCTAGCTAGACAAGAAGCTCGGGAAGAATTACTTTTACATCAACAGAGTGAATGGGAGGGAAGAATATCTCCCGAGCAGGTTGACACCTCTTCCTTACCCCTAGTACCACAGCATTCATTCACCTCATTACCTCTTACTGAATCTGAAAGAAACCAAGAACCATCTTCAATTAACAGTGATAATATGGTATCCTCAGGTCACTCAGCGATAACATTGCCTGATAGGCCGTTGGGCTTATCACATCTTGTTTTACCTCAGCAAGATAATTCGATTGCACTTGAAGAACACTTGCATGCACAGACAGATTTACTTCCTTCTATTGAGAAAACCCAGAAAGAACTGGTTTTGTCACAACCATGTAAATTTGAGGAAAAGGTATCTTCTGAGCATTTTATCCAGTCTCACCATGGTGATTTGCAGGTACTTCAACAGCAGTTAGATACACAGAAGAAAGCCATTCGATCTATACAGGAAGTCCAAGAAGAATTGCTTTTGCAAAGATTAAGTGAATTGGAGAAAAGAGTATCATCTGAACAAGTTAGCTCCTCTTCATTCTTATCCCAGGTAGTACTGCCTATTGTTGACTCTGAAAGAACCCAGAAGTCTTTCCCAACCAAAGGTAATGATACTGTTCCCTCAAGTCATCCTGAGATCCCAAGATTACAAGATAGACTTTTGAGTTTATCACAGCCTGTTCTGCCTCAGCAAGATAATTTGGCAGCACAATTGGATGCACAAAGGGAAGTAGTGTATTCTTATGAGAAACCCCAGGAAGAACTGCCTTTAAACAAACAAAGGAAGTTGAACAAAAGTGAATCTGCTGAGCATACTGTCCCCTCTTTGTTGCTACCCAAGGAAACAGAGCATTCATTTATTCCACTACCTTTTGCAGAAGCTAAACCTAAAAGCACTTGTGAATTGTATTCATCCCAGAATGAACATGCAGCTCCCCCAAGTGGTCCTGTGATCCCAAGGTTTCAAGATAGACTTCTGAGTTTTTCACAGCCTGTCTTAGCTCAGCAAGATAACTTGGGACTTCAGAAGCAGTTGGATCTACAAAGAGAAGTTTTGCATTATAGCCAGAAAGCCCAAGAAAAATTGCTTGTACAGAGACAAACAGCATTGCAGCAGCAGATACAGAAACATGAAGAGACTTTGAAGGATTTCTTTAAAGACAGTCAGGTATGTTTTAAACCTGAATAGTAATGAAACTATAGAAGTTTAAACCCAAATCAGTTTTTAATACTAGGGTTACAAGTTTTCAATTATTGAGAATAAGTACCTTATTCTGTGACCTTAACTGTGCTTTGATTTTCCACCCTAAATGATATGGAAGTTAAAACAAAAATCAATCCACCCACATGGTGTTTATGAGGTTAAGAGTTATGTGAAGCCCAATTAATTTATTTTTTTAAATTTTCTTTTGTTTTTTCTTTCTTTTTTTTTTTTTTTTTTT
>NW_016826903.1:166839-173495 GCF_001698545.2 Rhinopithecus bieti | reverse complement strand
TTTTTTTTTTTTTTTTTGAGACAAGATCTTGTTCTGTTGTCCAGGCTGTGGTGCATTGCACCATGTCGGCTCACTGCAACCCCCACCTCCTGGGTTTAAGTGGTTCTTGTGCCTCAGTCTCCCAAGTAGCTGGGATTACAGGCGTGCACCACCATACCTGGTAAATTTTGTATTTTTTTTTTTAGTAGAGACGGGGTTTCGGAATGTTGGCCAGGTTGGTCTGAAACCAACTTCAGCCTCCCAAAGTGCTGGGATTACAGGTGTGAGCCACCACACCTGGCCCGAAGCTCAGTTAATTTCACATGCAAGCACACCACAAAACAATGTAGATTCTTATTTTGGAGTTTTAATGGATTTTAAGCTTACCGTAAGATTAAAATTGTAAAAGATAACTGGTTAGCAGAATTTATCTTATGCAGCAACGGACATTGTGCTCTTTGTTGACATTTATATACAAATCAAAATCAATACCATCCTTTTTTCTCAAGTGACGCTATTATGGCTTGTTGTAAAACTGGCAATGATTTCAGGCTGATGTAGAGCTGGACCTGCTGCTTATATCTGAATTGTTCATAAGACTCTGGCCCAGTGACTCATTCATAGTTGCCCTACCGGGGAGACAAGAGTATGTTCTAAATTTAAATGTATCCTTTTTATTTTAAAAGGCCAGTTCCGCTGGGCATGGTGACTCAGGCCTATAATCCCAACACTTTGAGAGGCCATGGCAGGTGGATCTCCCAAGCCCAGGAGTTCAAGACCAGCCTGGGCAACATGGCAAAACCCTGTCTCTACAAAAAATACAAAAATTAGCCAAGCATGGTAGCATGTACCTCTAGTCCTAACAACTCTGGAGGCTTAGGTGGGAGGATGACTTGAGCCCAGGAGGTTGAGGCTGCAGTGAACCATATCATGCCACTGTACTCCAGCCTGGGTAATGAGGGAGACCCTATCTCAAAAAAATAAATAAATGAAAGGCTACTTCCTAAATTTATTATTTAGTCTAAATAGAATTCTACAAATCCTTTAATGTAGAAAAGAAGTTTAAGTTGGGTTCAGGAAGAGTTAACGTCTAGACATTTGCTGGTCATTTAAAGGAAAAGTAATCGCAAAAGAAAAGCAGAGGGAAATACTCAAATATAATCTCTTATGGAAAGATGCAATGGAGGCTAAGTTGTTTTTGTTTTGTTTTTTGTTTGTTTGTTTTTGAGATGGAGTCTTGCTCTGTCACCAGGCTGGAGTACAGTGGCGTCATCTTGGCTTACTGCAACCTCTGACTCCCTGGTTCAAGCGATTCCTTTGCCTCAGCCTCCCGGGTAGCTGAGATTACAGGCATGTGCCACCAGGCCCAGCTAATTTTTGTATTTTTTGTAGAGACAGGGTTTTGCTATGTTGCCCAGGTTGATCTCAATCTCCTGACATCATGATCTGCCCACCTCGGCCTCCCGAAGTGCTAGGATTACAGGCGTGAGCCACTGCACCTGGCTGGAGACTAAGTTTTTAAGTCCAAGACTGTGAATGGTTGTATTTTCTTTTTTTTTTTTTTTTTTTTTTTGAGACAAAATCTTGCTCTGTTGTCCAGGCTGCAGGCTGGAGTGCAATGGCATGATCTCGGCTCACTGCAACCTCTGCCTCCCAGTTTCAAGTGATTCTCCTGCCTCAGCCTCCTGAGTAGCCGGGATTATGGGCACGCACCACCACGTCCAGCCAATTTTTGTATTTTTAGTAGAGATGTGGTTTCACCATGTTGGCCAGACTGGTCTTGAACTCCTGACTTCAAGTGACCTGCCCACCTTGGCTTCCCAAAGTGCTGGGATTGCAGATATGAGCCACAGTGCCCGGCCAAATGGTTGTATTTTCAATGGAAATCTTTTGGCATTAGAAGCATATCTTATTTTATATATATAGATAAAATGTAAAGTGTGATTGATGGAACTGTTTATTTGGTTGACTTTCTAATTTAAGAAGGGAGATAAAATCTAATGAATACTTCACATGATCCCCAACTTGTGTTTCCCCACCCTCATCTCCTTTTCAGATAAGTAAGCCCACAGTTGAAAATGATTTAAAAACCCAGAAGATGGGACAGCTCAGAGAGTGGTTTCCTAACACACAAGATCTAGCAGGAAATGATCAGGAAAACATTAGGCATGCAGATAGGAACAACTCTGATGATAATCATTTGGCTTCAGATGATACTAGTGCCAAGCAAAGTGGTAAGATAATTGTGTTTGATTGTAATTATTTCACTGATTATTCCTCGTTTTCGTCCCCTGTAGTTTGCTAGTTGAAGAAAAGTTAGAAGTATGTTAATAGATTTTGTATTATACCCAACCTTGTCATTAATAGGTGAGCATCTGGAAAAAGATCTGGGGAGAAGATCCTCAAAACCACCTGTAGCAAAAGTCAAATGTGGTTTGGACTTAAACCAGCATGAACTTAGTGCTATACAAGAAGTAGAATCACCAGCAAGTGGCAGAACTTCTCTACTAGGTAAATAGATGGTTTGATAAAATACGATTTTTAAATAATTTGCCAGTTTTCTACTTTTTTTTGAGATGGAGTCTTGCTCTGTTGCCCAGGCTGGAATGCAATGGTGTGATCTCAGCTCATTGCAACCTCCACCTTCTGAGTTCAAGCAATTCTCCTGCCTCAGCCTCCCAAGTAACTGGGATTACAGGCGCCCACCACCACACCCAGCTAATTTTTGTATTTTTAGTAGAGACAGGGTTTCACCATGTTGGCCAGACTGGTCTTGAACTCCTGACCTCAGGTAATCTGCTCGCCTCAGCCTCCCGAAGTGCTGGGATTACAGGCATGAGCCACCACACCTGGTCTACATTTTTTCAGAGTGTAAAATGTTTTCTGTTAAACTTATAGCAGAAAAGGGAGATTGGAAAAAAAAAAAAAAAGAAAGAAACCTAGACTGACTTTCATGAAAAGGAAAAAATGGTTTATGTAAACAGTATTTAAAATTTGGACTTAAGGAAATGTGGCATGGGAAATGACTATGACTGTGTAGTTTCTTTATCTTGTTTATGGGGAAACCAACTTATTGTAGACAAAAATTTTTTGATTTTCCATGTTCTGACACTCTTGTTCCCTCTGCTTCCTTTCATATCTGCCTTCTAAATGTGTTTCTTTAGGATACACTCAGGGTTTTTTTTTTTCTCTTTTCCTTTGTCACTTTCTACTTTCCTACCTTCACTGCTCTTTTCTTGTATTTTTATAGGATTATTATGCTTAAATCCTGGCTTTATGGTCAATTAGAACAGACATTTATTCACTGTACTACTTTCTACATCCAGGTATCAGAAAAAAATATTAAAACACCCATCCCTATAAATCTTAATAAATAGTCTTATGTGAATTTCATAATTATTTTAGAATTCAGATTCACTAAATAATTTTCTCAATCAAATTTATCAAAATAAATTGTTTTTTAAAGGGGAAAATTAGTTTTGTCAATAGAAAGGTACTTAGAAGTTGTATCCTCATTAGTATAGTAATTAAAAAAAAAGCTGTAATGTTAATATTAGCTGTTTTGATCTTCAGCTATAAAATATTGTACCTGTGTTTCTGAGCATTTGAAAGAATTAAGGGAGGTATGCCAGGTGCAGTGACTCACACCTGTAATCCCAGCACTTTGGGAGGCTAAGATGGGAGGATTGAGACCAACCTGGTGTAATACAGTGAAACCCCATATGGTGGCGCTTGCCTGTAGTTCCAGCTACTTGGGAGGCTGAGGTGGGAGATTTACCTAAGCTCAGGGGGTTGAGACTGCAGCAGTTTCTTTTAAGTCTAGGAATAAGTCTAAATAAGTCAAGATCCCTAGGTAGATGAACTAAAATCCCTACCAAAACCCCCAGTAGGTGAACTACCGGGCCCTCATGATCTTTCTCTTCCTCCCAAGACTTAGTAAGTGTCATTTGTTTGGTAAACTTATTCACATTTCCTTCTCATGAAGTCTTGGTCTCATCATAGCCTTTACCATACTTCTTAGGGTGATACTTGTATCATCATATTACATGCAAGTAATTTAAAAAGGGAAATAGCGCTCAAAGGTATAACATGAAACAGCAGTTCTTCCTGCCCCCTACACACCCTTTAATACCACTCACCAGAGGCAGTTACTTTAAAGTCTTTTAAGTATTTCTTCTTGTATTTACTTCTATAGTTACAGTGGGTTTAAGCAAAATTAAGCTAAATTATCATTATGGTGATACATAGACCTTTTCGCTGCTGAGTTCATTAGTATATTATGTGATTATATTTTATTTTCTAAACTTTTTTTTCGTGTAGTAAATTGTCTTCTTTATTTAATTTGCTTAAAGTTTTTTTAGAGTGTCTGTCTTTCCACTTTCTATTACTTAAGTTAAATACCTCTCAATATAATGTAGTTTGCACTATTTTCTCTTTGTGTGGAACAC
The DNA here is from genome assembly GCF_001698545.2 of Rhinopithecus bieti. Classification (NCBI taxonomy): domain Eukaryota; kingdom Metazoa; phylum Chordata; class Mammalia; order Primates; family Cercopithecidae; genus Rhinopithecus; species Rhinopithecus bieti. The sequence goes on along the minus strand of NW_016826903.1, from coordinate 169,068 downwards.
CTTTTTGTTGGAAGTTTTATGGGCCATGCTATGCATTCTTAACAAGGGTGTTTTTCCCCCTACAGGGATAAAAATTGGTTCTTGGGGAGGCGAAAAAAACTTTTACTATTTATATGTACAAAGCACAAATATGCATAAACAGATATACAGTATATTTGTGGTTATTAAAACTGAATGGGGTAGATGCAATTTGAAAAGGAAAAGTCTAAAAGACTCCTTAAGGGATGATAAAATAAGGTTGAGAAATACTGATCTATATTGACCTTTCCATTTTTTGTCCTCTTCCTTGTAGTTCATTTCTTTTTCTTTGGGTTTTGTTTTCTGGGCAAATTTTCTTAATTTTGTCTTCTGACTTTTCTTTTGAACTTTTGATCAAATTGTACTTTCTAAAAGGTTACTCTTTTTCTCTGATTATTTTCCTTTTTTATAGCATCCTGTTATTGTTTCATGGATGCAGAATATCTACTTCAAATATTTATAGTGGATTTTTTGGTTTGGGGTTTTATATTTTTTGTTTGAGTTCTTTCATTTTTGTTGTCTCTGTCTTATACTTTAGAACCTTTCCTCTAATAGCTTCATATTTGAACGGGATGCTACAAGGCCAGTTGGAGGTTTTGTCAGGGTGAGGGGCCATATGTGCTGTTGGACTTTATTGGAAAAAGTATGGCTTTGTAGAGAGGATGCTTACCTTAGTATCTGTAGTTCCATTCCTTGAGGGAAAGTTTAGTTTATTCAGAGAAATACCTTCTAAGCTTGATATAAGCCTGACTGTTGATATTATTGAGCCAGACCTAGGATATCTGGATTGAGGATACAGACTTTGTTTTAATGCCCTCTGATTTCCTTATGGCATTCTGTCACCCCCTTCCACTCTTGCCTCCCTTCTGTGCCTGATCCCCTGGACCCCAGAGTGTTTCAGATTCGGTTTCTCCAGAGAATAAACCTTTAGTTTCCTCTGGAGATGTTGTTGATGGACAGGGATCTCAGGAGAGGAATATAACTCTTCCAAGTACCTAGTCTTAAATGTTCTGTTTTTAGTTTCCTGCTGCATGTATTCCTTTTGTAGTAGTGCCTAGCGCCCTTAATTCCCAGTTTTTGGGGGGATGCTTTATCAAAATATAACCTTCAAAGAAGTGCACAAATCATGTTTGTTTCAGTGGTTTATCACTGTAATAATCACACCCATGTAAACACCACCAGGTCAAGAAGTGGAACATTAGAGAACCCAGTAAACACTTCTCTTTTACCTTCCCAGTTATCCCCTGTCTTCTAAACCATATCTTGATTCTTATACCACAAATTAGTTGTGATTATTTTTGAACTTTATATATAAATTGTGAATGCATGTTATAATGGCTGGTAAATTCTCTATGAATTTTCTTTGTGATTAGTCAATACTGAGGCATAATCTGATGTGGTGAGGTAGCAGCATCATTAAAAGCTTAGTAAAATTGAGTACAAATAATGTAAAAGCTTGACTGTGAAAGATAAGGAATTACTCTTTTCTTGCTATGTACATTAAGTCTTTAAGAGTTTAGATTTCTACCCATAATCTAAATTGGCACTTTAGTTCTAGCTATTAATAGTTCCAGAAACTGAAGTGGAAATTTTTTTTTCCCCCAGGTAAACCAGGTATTTATCAAGACAGAGACCCCCTGAGAGTCTCAATAAGCCGAGAACAAAGTTTCTTTGGGAGCCCACTGACCTGTGATCCATTTAGTTGTCTTCAACAGGTTGGCCAAGAGAATGTCTGTGGTGATGACTATGATGAAGCAGGTGAGAAATAAATGGAAAGTAGAATTGTACGCACAAGGATATGTGGATGAAAGATATTATTATTTTGTTATTTGTAATGGTGAAAAATGGTAAATAACCTTAGTTACTCCTGTTAATGGAATCATTATGATGCACCCTTACTGTATTGTTCTATACAGTCATTAAATGAGTAATTTTGCTTTTAAATTGCTTTACTAAATACCAGTAAGAAGTTTATCAAGGTGTGAGTTTTATACAATTGGCAGCATCCGTAAATTTTATGTTTAAGCTTATTTGTAACAATCCATATCTAATTAAGTACTGTTAAATATTTTAAAATTCTATCTGTGGGCATTCTAAATAAGCTCATTTATGTTTATTTTAAATATTTGGAAAATAAAGATAATTACAAGGAAAATATTTAAATCACTTCATCTTAACACCCAAAGACAGCCAATGTTAATCCTCTCACTT
>NW_016826903.1:161703-166520 GCF_001698545.2 Rhinopithecus bieti | reverse complement strand
ATATATATATATATATATATATAACAGAGGATATTTTATATATAATTTGTGTACTGATCCTACAAAGCATAATTGTAGTACTATTTTATTAGTTGTAAGGCATCTTTTAAGAAGTTACATTTTGGCCAGGCACAGTGGTTCACGCCTGTAATCCCAGCACTATGGGAGGCAAAGGCTGGCAGATCATGAGGTCAGGAGATTGAGACCATCCTGGCTAACATGAAGCCCTGTCTGTACTAAAAATACAAAAAATTGGGCAGGTGTAGTGGTGGGCGCCTGTAGTCCCAGCTAGGCAGGAGAATAGCGTGAACCTGGGAGGTGGAGCTTGCAGTGAGCCGAGATCAAGCCACTGCACTCCAGCCTGGGTGACAGAGCGAGACTCTGTCTCAAAAAAAGAGAGAAGTTACATTTTATAGGCAGATTTATTTTTATTTTAGCTGTACATCTACTTAGATAATTGATATCTTACTTGTATCTATAGTTGAGTGGAATGAGAGATGAAGGAAAGGGATATTCTTTTGACAGTTTATAAAAAAATTAACTTCAACATCTCCTCTTTAAATTGTGGATTAAAATAACTGTAAAGGATATAATTTTCAGTGAACTATAATTTTTGACATTTTAAAATAAAACAGATTATTTTTTAATTTTTAATTTTGTGGCTACATAGTAGGTGTACCTATTTATGGGATATATGGGATAGTTTGATAGTGGTATACAATGTATAATACCCACATCATGGTAAATGGGATATCCATCACCTCAAGCATTTATACTTTATTACAAACAATTCAATTACAGTTTTAGTTATTACAAAATGTACAATGAAATTATTCACTATAGTCACCCTACTGTGCTATCAAATACTAGATTTTATTCTATCTAACTGCTTATTTGTGCCCATTAACCATCCCCACTCCCTGAACGACCCCCAACTACACTTTCCAGCCTCTGATAACTCATTTTTCTACTCTCTAATGAAGTTTGTCTTTCTGTGCCTGGCTTATTTCACTTAACATAGTAACCTCCAGTTCCATCCATGTTATTGCAAATGACATGATCTTATTCCTTTTTATGGCTGAATTGTACTCCATTGTGGTATGTGCCACATTTTCTTTATCCATTTGTTTGTTGATGGACACTTAGGTCGCTTCCAAATCTTGGCTATTGTGGACAGTGCTGCAGTCAACATGGGAGTGCAGATATCTCCTCAGTATACTGATTTCCTTTCTTTTGGGTATATACCTAGCAGCAGGATTGCTGAATCATATGGTAGCAATATTTTTAGTTTTTTGAGGAACGTCCAAACTGCTCTTCATAGTGGTTGTACTGATTTACATTCCCACCAGCGGTGTTCCCTTCTCACCACATCTTTGCAAAACATTCATTATTACCTGTCTCAGATAAAAGCCATTTTAACTGGACTGGGAGGATATCTCAAAGTAGTTTTGATTTGCATTTCTCTAGTGATCATTGGTGTTGATTGAGCACCTTTTCATATACCTGTTTGCCATTTGTATTTCTTCTTCTGAGAAATGTCTGTTCGGATTTTCTGCCCATTTTTTAATCAGGTAATTAGATATTTTCCTACAGAGTTGTTTGAGCTCCTTATATATTCTGGTTATGAATCCCTTGTCAGATGGATGGGTAATTACAAACATTTTCTCCCATCCTATTAATTGTCTCTTCACTTTGTTGATTGTTTCTTTTGCTGTGCAAAAGCTTTTTAATTTGATGTGATTCCATTTATCCATTTTTGCTTTAGTTTCCTGTGCTTGTAGGGTATCGCTCAAGAAATCCTTTGCCCAGACCAGTGACCTGGAGGGTTTTCCCAATGTTGTATTTTAGTAGTTTCAAGTTTGAGATCTTAAATTTAAATGTTAAATCCATTTTGGTTTGATTTTTGTATATGGTGAGAAGATAGTGGTCTAGTTTTATTCTTCTGTATATGGATATCCAGTTTTCCCAGCACCATTTACTGAAGAGACTCTCTGCTCCTCCATGTATGTTCTTGGCACCTTTCTCAAAACTGAGTACACAGTAAATATATGAAATTGTTCCTGGATTCTGTATTCTGTTCCATTGATCTGTGTGTGTCTATTTTTATGCTAGTACCATCCTTTTTTGATTACTGTAACTCTGTAGTATAATTTGAAGTTAGGTAGATTCCTCCAGTTTTGTTCTTTTTGCTCAGGATAGCTTTGGCTATTCTGGGTCTTTTGTGGTTGCATATAAATTTTAAGATTTTTTTTCTATTTCTATGAAGAATGTCATTGGTATTTTGATAGGGCTTGCATTGAATCTACAGATTGTTTTGAATAGTGTGGACATTTTAATAATGTTGGGATTCTTCCAATCCAGGAACATGGAATCTCTTTCCATTTTTTGTGTGTCCTCTTTAATTTCTTCCATCAATCTTTTACAATTTTTGTCGTAGAAATCTTTCACTTCTTTCGTTAATTCCTAAGTATTTAATTTTCTTTGTAGCTGTAGTAAATGGGATTACTTTCTTGATTTCTTTTTCAGGTGATATGCTTTTGGCATATAAAAATGCTGTGGTGAAAGTGGGCATCCTTGTGTTTCAGATCTTAGAGGAAAGGCTTTCAGGTTTTTCCCCATTTGGGATGATACTACCTGTGGGTCTGTCATATATGGCTTTTATTGTGTTATATTCCTTCTGTACCCAGTTTTTTAAGGTTTTTATCATGAAGGAATGTTGAATTTTATCAGATGCTTTTCCAGCATCCATTTAAATGATCATGTGTTTTTTGTCTTTCATTCTGTTGATAGGATGTATCACATTGTTTGTTTTGCATACATTGAACCATCCTTGCTTCCCTGGGATAAATTCCACTTGGTCATAATGAATAATCTTTTTAATGTGTTGTTGAATTCGATTCGCTAGTATTTTATTGAGGATTTTTGCATCCGTATGCATCAGAGATGTTGACTTGTAAATTTTATTTTATTGCATCTTTGTCTGGTTTTGGGATTAGGGCAATACTGGCCTTGCAGAATGAGTTTGGAAGTATTTCTTCCTCTTCTGTTTTTCAGAATAGTTTGAGTGGGATTGGTATTAGTTTGTCTTTAAGCGTTCAGTAAAATTCAGCGGTGAAGTGATAGTATCTTGAGCGTTTCTTCGCTGGGAGACTTTTTATTTCAGCTTTGATCTCATTACTCGTTCTTGGTCTACTCAGGTTTTGGATTGCTTCATGGTTCAACTTCAGTAGGTTGTATGTGTCTAGGAATTTATTCATTTCTTCTAGTTTTCCAATTTTGGCATATAGTTGCTAATAGTAGTCTCTAATGATCCTTTAAATTTCTGCGGTATCTGTTATAATGTCTCCTTTTTCATTTCTGATTTTATTTATTTGGGTCTTCTCCTTTTTTTTATAATTAGTCTGGCTAAAGATTTGTCAATTTTTAAAATCTTTTCATAAAAGCAATTTTTGGTTTCTTTATCTTTTGCATTATTTTATTCATTTCCCTTTCATTTATTTCTCCTCTGATCTTTATTGTTTTTCTTCCACCAACCTTAGGTTTGATTTGCTCTTGCTTTTCTAGTTTTTTAAGATGCATTTTTAGGTTGTTCATTTGAAGTTTTTCTTCTTGTTTTATGTAGATATTTATAGCTATAAATTTCCCTCTTAGTACTGCTTTTACTGTATTTCATAAGTTTGGGTATGTTGTGTCTCCATTATCATTTGTTTCAAAAAATTTTCAGTTTCTTTGTTAGTCTCTTCATTGACCCACTGGTCATTCAGGAGCATACTGCTTTAATTTCCATGTGTTTGTATAGTTTTTATCTTGTTACTGATTTCTAGTTTTATTCTACTATGGTCAGAGAAGATAAGTGTTATTATTTCAGTTTTGTTTTGTTTTGTTTTGTTCTGAGACAGAGTCTAGCTTTGTCATCCAGGCTGGAGTGCAGTGGCACGATCTTGGCCCACTGCAACCTCAACCTCCCAGGCTAAGGCAATTCTTCTGCCTCTGCCTCCCGAATAACTGGGACTGCAGGCATGTGCCACCATGCTTAGCTAATTTTTGTATTTTTAGTATAGATGGAGTTTCAACCATATTGGCCAGGCTGGTCTCAAATTCCTGACCACCCAGGAACAAGTGATCCGCCCACCTCAGCCTCCCAAAGTGCTGGGATTACAGGCGTGAGCCACCACCCCGGGCTATTTGAGTTTTGGTTTTTTTGTTGTTGTTTTTTTTAATGTTTTAAGCCTTGTTTTGTGGCCTAACATGTGGTCTGTCTGTGACAGTGATACATGTGCTGAGGAGAAGACTATGTATTCTGTAGCCATTGGATGAAATGTTCTGTAAATATCTATTAGGTCCATTTGGTCTGTGGTGAAGATTAAGCCCAATGTTTCTTTGTTGATTTTCTGTCTGGAAGATCTGTCCAATGCTGAAAGTGGGATGTTGAGATCTCTAGCTATTATTTTATTGGGGTCTAGCTATATCTTTAGCTGTAATAATATTTGCCTTATATATCTGGATGCTCCAGTGTTGGGTACATATATGTTTATAATTGTTATATTCTCTTGCTGAAGTAACCCTTTTTCATTATATAAAGACCTGCTTTTCTCTTTCTATAGTTTTGTCTTGAAGTCTTTTTTTTTCTTTTTTCTTTTTTTTTTTTTTTAAGACAGAGCCTCACTCTGTCACCGAGGCTAGGCTGGAGTATGGAGTATGGAGGTAGGATCTTGGCTCACTACAACCTCTGCCTCCTGGGTTCAAGCGATTCTCCTGCTTCAGCCTCCCAAGTAGCTTGGATTACAGGCATGCATCACCACATCTGGCTAATTTTT
>NW_016826903.1:155000-160567 GCF_001698545.2 Rhinopithecus bieti | reverse complement strand
TTTTTTTTGAGACGGAGTCTCGCTCTGTTGCCCAGGCTGGAGTGCAGTGGCCGGATCTTGGCTCACTGCAAGCTCCACCTCCCGGGTTAACGCCATTCTCCTGTCTCAGCCTCCCCAGTAGCTGGGACTACAGGCGCCCACCACCTGCCCGGCTAGTTTTTTTGTATTTTTTAGTAGAGACGGGGTTTCACTGTGTTAGCCAGGATGGTCTCGATCTTCTGACCTCGTGATCCGCCCGTCTCGGCCTCCCAAAGTGCTGGGATTACAGGCTTGAGCCACTGCGCCTGGCCTCCTTCCGCACTTTTAATGTGTCATGCCACTCTCTCCTGGCCTGTAAGGTTTCCACTGAAAAGTCTGCTGCCAGACATTGGAGCTCCATTGTATATTATTTGTTTCTTTTTCTCTTGCTGCTTTTAGGATTCTTTCTTTATCCTTCACCTTTGGGAATTTGATTATTAAATGCCTTGAGGTAGTCTTCCTTGGGTTAAATCTGCTTGGTGTTCTCTATTCCTCTTGTACTTGAATATTGATATTTTCCACTAGGTTTGGGGAGTTCTCTGTTATTATCCCTTTGAACAAACTTTCTCTCCCTGTCTCTCTACCTTCTCTTTAAGGCCAATAACTCGTAGATTTACCCTTTTAAAGCTATTTTCTAGATCTTGTAGGCGTGCTTCATTCTTTTTAATTCTCTTATCTTTTGTCTCCTCTGTGCATTTTCAAATAACCTGTCTTCAAGTTCACTAATTCATTCTTGTCCTTGATCAGTTCTACTATTAAGAGACTGATCCATTCTTCAGCTTTTTTTCAGCTCCAGAATTTCTGCTTGATTCTTTTTAACTGTTTCACTGTCTTCATTTTATTTGTCTGATAAGATTCTGAATTCCTTCTCTGTGTTATCTTGAGTTTCTTTGTTTCCTCAAAACGGCTATCTTTGAATTCTCTGTCTGAAATGTCACATATCTGTGTCTCTGGGATTGGCCCCTTGTCCCTTATTTAGTTTGGTGAGGTCATGTTTTCCTGTATGGTCTTAATGCTTGTGGATGTTCATTTGTACCAGGGCATTAAAGAGTTAGGTATTTCTTTCTTTTTTTTTTTGGAGACGGAGTCGTGTTCTGTCGCCAGGCTGAAGGGCAGTGGCATGATCTCAGTTCACTGCAACTTCTGCCTCCCAGGTTGAGGCAATTCTCCTGCCTCAGCCACCCAAGTAGCTGGGACTACAGGCACATGCCACCACGCCCAGATAATTTTTGTATTTTTAATAGAGACGGGGTTTCACCATGTTGGCCACAATCTCTTGACCTCATGTTCCACCTGCCTCAGCCTCCCGAAGTGCTGGAATTACAGGCGTGAGCCACCATGCCCTGCCAAGAGTTAGGTATTTCTTACAGTCTTTGCAGTCTGGGCTTGCTTGTACCCATCCTTCTTGGTACAGTTTTCTGAGTATTCAAAAGGACTTCAGTGTTGTGATCTAAGTTTTTGGTCCCTGCAGCCATGTCTTCATTAGGGGATACCACAAGCTCAGTAACACTGTAGTTCTTGCAGACTCATAGAGGTACTGCCTTGGTGGTCTTGGATAAGATCCAGAAGAATTCTCTGGACTACCCAGCAGAGACTTATTCTTTACCTTCCTGTCTCCCAAACAAATAGAGTCTCTCTCTCTCTCTCTCTCTCTGTGCTGAGCTGCCTGGAGCTGGGAGAGGGGTGACACAAGCACCCCTGTGGCCATCATCTCTGGGACTGTGCTGGGTCAGACCTGAACCAGCACACTACTGGGTCTTGCCCAAGGCCCACTGCAACCACTACCTCCCTACCATCAAGGCCTTCATTCAAGGCCCTAGGGCTCTGCAGTCAACAGGTGGTGAAGCCAGCTCATCTTATATCCTTCCCTTCAGGGAGGCAAGTGGCCCTGGGCAAATCCAGAGGTGTTGTCTGGGAGCCAGTGCCTGAAATTGGAATCTTTAGAACTCTATCGGGTACTCTACTGTGGCTAAGCAGGCATCAAAACCACAAACAAAGTCCTTTCCACTGTTCCCTCCCCTTCCCTAGGCAAAGGAGTCTCCCCTTGTCCACCACCACCACAGGCCTATGGAGAGTACTGTCATGGTACCACTGATACTCGCTTAAGGCCCAGTGGCTCTTCAGTTAGCTTGTTGTGGATGCTGCCAGGCACGGGACTCTTCAGGGCAGTGGGCTTCCACCTCTCTGACCCAGGGTAGGTTCAGTATCAGGGGAAACCAGCCCCCGATATTTCACGTAGGTTCTTTTCTATTTCCCTAAGTGTTGGCCAGTCTGAGAAATAAAGGGAGACAGTACAAAAGAGAGAAATTTTAAAGCTGGGTGTCCGGGGGAAACATCACACGTTGGCAAGTTCCGTGATGCCCCCTGAGCCGTAAAACCAGCAAGTTCTTATTAGCAATTTTCAAAAGGGAGGGAGTGCACGAATAGGGTATGGGTCACAGAGATCACATGCTTCAAGGGCAGCAAAAGATCACAAGGCAGCAGGTCAGGGTAAAACTAGAATCACTAATGAACTTCCATGTCCTGCTGTGCATGCATTGTCAGGGTTCAAGAGCAGAGAACTGGTCTGACTAGACTTCACCAGGCTGGAATTTCCTAATCCTAGCAAGCCTGGGGGTGCTGCAGGAGACTAGGGCGTGTTTCATCCCTATCTACAACTGCATAAAGGCAGACAATCCCAGGGCAGCCATTTTAGAGGCCCCACCCTGGGAATGCAGTCTTTTCCTGTGGCTGTCTATTAATATTCCTTACTGGGGAAAGAATTCAGCAACATTTCTCTTGCCTGTTTTCGGTAATAATGTAGCAGGATGAGCCGCAGACAAAACCTCTCAGACACCGAGTTGTAGAAGGAAGGGCTTTATTCAGCTGGTACCATCGGCAAGCTACCATCTTAAAATCCGAGCTCCCCGAGTGCACAATTTCTGTCCCTTTTAAGGTCTCACAATACTAAAGATTTTACATGAAAGGGTCATGATTGATTGAGCAATCTAAGGGATATGTGACAGGGGTTTTATGCACTGGTGGTCAGAGTGAAACAGAACAGAACAGGGAGTTTCACAGTATTCTTCTATACAAGGTAGTTGATTTTTAACTACTAGGTTTAGGCCAGACAGGCCCCGGCCTGGTTTTGAGCGTGGCGCCGGGCTGCCTGTCTTTGGTTTCACTTTCTTGTTTTTTTTCTTAAAACAGGTACTGAGTATAAAACAATATAAAACACTAAGAGAGAGGGTCTCTCTCTTCCCTCAGTAAGAGAAATATGGCTCTGTCCTGCCCAGCCCACAGGCAGCCAGATTTTAAGGTTATCTCCCTTGTTCCCTGAAAATCGCTGTTATCTAGTTCTTAAGGTGCTCAGATTTCATATTGTTTAAACACAACATGCTGTACAAACAATTTGTGCAGTTAACACAATCATCACAGGGTCCTGAGGCAACATACATCCTCAGCTTACGAAGATGTCGGGATTAAGAGATTAAAGACAGGCATAGGAGATCACAAGAGTATTGATTGGTGAAGTGATAAGTGTCCATGAAATCTTCACAATTTATGTTGAGATTGCAGTAAAGACAGGCGTAAGAAATTATAAAAGTATTAATTTGAGGAACTCATAAATGTCCATGAAATCTTCACGATTTATGTGGTTCTGCCGCTGCTTCAGCCGGTCCCTCCGTTCAGAGTCCCTGACTTCTCACAACAGAGATGGCATCCAAGAACCAAGGCCTGGAATCGGGGACCCCAAGATCCCACTTGGTGCTACTCCCCACTGTGGCCAAGCTGGTACCTAAACTGCAAGGCAAAGTCCCCTTTATTCTTCCCTCTGCTTTTCTCAAACAGGAGTCTCTTCTCATAGCCATCACAGCTATGAATATGCTGGGTCACACATGAAACCAGCATGTCTCAGAGTCTCACCTAAGGCCCATGGCATATACTACCTGGCTTCCACTGCTAGGACCCAAGGGCTTTTTAGTCAGCAGGTGATGAGTCCTGCCCAGGACTGGATCCTTCCTTTCAAGGCAGCAGGTTCTCTTCTAGCCCAGGATGTGTCTATAAATGTCATCCAACAGCTAGGTCCTAGTATGGGGACCTCATAAATCCACCCAGTGTCTTATTCTTCTGTGACTGAGTGAGTATTCAGTTTGCAAAACAAAGTCCTCTTTATTCTTCCCCCTTCTCTCCTCAAGCCAAAGGAAGGGGTCTCTTTTGAAGCTGTGAGCTGTGCTGCCTGGGATTAGGGGAGGGGTGGCACAAGCACTCCCTTCACCACCCTAGCTGGTTTTCACTAGGTCGTGTGACCCCTCCAAGTCTACAGGCTCTGAGCCCAGCACAGCACTAGGACTTGCCTAGGAGTTGCAGTCTTTGTGGCCTAAACAGCCTTTCAAGTTTATTTAGGACTCCAGGGCACTAAATTTAGCCCGCAGTGACAAGACTTGCCAAAACTCAACTTCCAACTGCTAGAGTGGGTACTTCCCCTCTAGCTAGGTCTGGTCTAAATGCTCTCTCCATGGGCATTTGCTGAGTTCTGCCTGGTGCTGGCCACACTGAGTTCCAATGCAAAGTCCCAGAATGGCTGGGCTGTCCTTCCCCCAAGCATGCAGATTCTCTCTCCGCACCATGTGGCCACTGTCTGGAGATGAGGGAAGGGTGGTGTTGGCATTTCAAGACTGTCTTTGCTGTCCTCTTCAGTGCCTCTGTCAGTGATATGAAGTGAAAACCAAGTACTGTGATTGCTCACCTGATTTTTGGTTCGTATGAAGGTACTTTTTTATATAGCTGCTGTTGTGGAATCAGGAGGACCAGAGAGTGTATACAGGAGGATGTATACAGTACTTGGGGTATATACAGGAGGACCAGAGAGAGTGTATACAGGAGGATGTATACAGTACTTGGGGTATATACAGGAGGGTGTCTTTATTATTGAGTGCACTCAGACCCAGCAGACTCAATGTCCAAAGACTGGGCACAGAACAAAGACAGTACTTGGCTTTTATACACACTTCACAAAAGAGGGTGGGCTAGCTCGAAGCAAGCTTACAGCAGCGTGAAAGCAGGGATACAGGGGCAGGACAAAGACAGTTAATCAAATTGTAACAGGTTCATAAACCGTTGCTATGCAGTCCTGATGTCCATTATCTAGTTTTGCTCTGAAGAGCCTTGCACTGGTTTATCTCATAACCTTCACTATGGTGCCCAGACAGCTGTAGTTCAGGCCTGCTTAGGCTTCTCATGACCTTCATTGTAATTCTTAGATAAAACAGAATACTTGGCCGGACACTGTGACTCACGCCTATAATTCCAGCACTTTGGGAGGCTGAGGCCGGCAGATTACAAGGTCAGGAGATCGAGACCATCCTAGCTAACACGGTGAAACTCTGTCTCTACTAAAAATACAAAAAAATTAGCCAGGCATGGTGACGGGTGCCTGTAGTCCCAGCTACTCGGGAGGCTGAGGCAGGAGAATGGCGTGAACCCAGGAGGCAGAGCTTGCAGTGAGCTGAGATCGCGCCACTGCACTCCAGCCTGGACGACAGAGCAAGACTCCGTCTCAAAAAAAA
>NW_016826903.1:141345-154702 GCF_001698545.2 Rhinopithecus bieti | reverse complement strand
AAAAAAAAAAAAAAAAAAAGAATAATTGAAGTTATTAGTTACAGAGAACAAGAATCTATAAACTCATACCATAAAACAAAGGAAAACTTGTTTTTCTTCTCCCCATGTTGAGGAAGTGCTGGGAGGGAGAGTCTCCAGAGCACATTAAATAATATTATTAAGACTTTTCCTGGGTCTGGGCTGTGCCTGTTGCTGCCTCTGGGACAAGTCAGCCTAATACAGGAAAGCTTATTTCTCTTTCTTTTTAATTTTATTTTTCTTTAATTTCCCACCTCAGTTGCCAACTTTGAAGTTCCTGTGATGAGGACAGTTGGTGGAAGCTTCTATTCATCTCTCTTGCTCTAGCCCACCCCGCCCCCGCATCACTCTTTTTTATTTACACAATGGATATTTGCATTTTCTTTTTATTCTACTCGTTGATATCCTCTAGCTAAAGACTACGAGGAACACACCTATAGTTGAACAAAGCTGAGTGTCTGACCTGTTGCAGTGAGGGGGAATGCGTACCATGGGCAACCACGAGGCATCTCAGTAAATGGTTATTTAGAAAGGACTTATAGGATTTGCGCTTGTTTTAGGGGATTGGGAGAAGGATTCAAGGAAACAGGGCTTTTTGATTATTAGTATTGGATGTTGTCAGGAAGCAGGAGTAATTCTGTTTCGGTACCTGAAAAGTTCTTATCTAGGAGGTGGTATGAATGGAAGTGAAGCTAAAGTTGTAACTGGTAAAACAGCAGCAGTCACTCCTGTTAGCCAGGATGAGGGAATGCTTGGCCGTTCTTGTGGTTTAGACAATATTCATGGTTGTCTGTGTTCAGATGTGGTTACAAAGGGTCTCATTTTTTTTTTTTTCTTTATCATGGTCACAGAGTGGCCGTTTCTGAGATTGGCATTCCATGGAATTGTTGATGTTTAACAGAACACCAGGGCCTACCTGATAGTGTCTGGTCAGCTCCTGGATACCAGGGACGCCTTTTCTCTTTCTCAGAATCATTCCCAGATTCAAATTGTTTCAATTTTATTTTATTCTATTTTGAGACAGGGTCTTGCTCTATCATCTAGGCTAGAGTGCAGTGGTGCAACCACAGCTCATTGCTGCCTTGACCTCCCAGGCTAAATTGATCCTCCCACCTCAGCCTCCTGAGTAGCTAGGACTACAGGCATGCACCACCCCACTGGCTAATTTTTTAATTTTTGTAGAGACAGGGTCTCATTGTGTTGTCCAGACTGGTCTTGAACTCCTCCTAGGCTTGAGCGGTCCTCTCACCTTGGCCTCCCAAAGTGTTGGGATCATAGGCGTGAGCCACCACGCCTGGCCCAGATTGTTTCCATTTTAGAAAGGTCTGTCTTGTTACTACTATTCCATTGTTTCCACCCCACACCTTGATTTAATAGATTTTTTAAGATGGAGCCACTAACTGCAAGCTTTGTACTGTCTGCCTTTGTAGGAAAACAGGAAATGGTGCTTTCCTGCATGGCATGAAAAGATAACAGTAAGGTGTTACTTTCATTATGTCACTTTCCCTTTTTAGGAACTGTTATCAGTGAACCACATCCCAAATGATGACAGTTATTTCTCTTCAGCTTTCAGGGACCTATCCACTGAATCTTTGAACATCTTCAGTGACTCTGATCTTGCTCCTTTCTCTCACTTTTATTTTTCACTTCTTACTACTACGCAAATGCTGTCTTAATTCATTCATCCCTCCACTGAGGGAGTCTTCTAGGTATATTACAGATGACAGTAAATAATTGTAATTATTATGATTGAATTGAACAACCCAGATTAGCTTCTCATTTCCCAATTAGCTTTTAAAATGAGCTGCTTACGAATAGAAGAGAAAATAAAGACTCACTATAAAATTTCACCAGCCAACCTGGGCGACAGAGCAAGACCCTGTCATCCAAAAAATATATGGTGTTTAAAGACAAATATCAGCCAGGCACGGTTCCTCACACCTGTAATCCCAGCACTTTGGGAGGCCGAGGTGGGCAGATCACAAGGAAGGAGTTCAAGACCAGCCTGGCCAATATGGTGAAACCCCATCTCTACTAAAAATACAAAAATTAGCCAGGCGTGGTGGTGCGCACCTGTAGTCCCGGCTACTCGGGAGGCTGAGGCAGAAGAATCTCTTGAACCTGGGAGGCAGAGGTTGCAGTGAGCCAAGATCGTGCCTCTGCACTCTAGCCTGGGTGACACAGTGAGACTCTGTCTCAAGAAAAATAAAGACAAAGATTTGCTATTAGCTTTGTTTCTGCTTCATTAACCATAATATATGTTATTTTATGAATAAATATCTGTACTCACAGATAGATGTATACGTGTGTGTGAGGTTTTTTTTATTTTTATTTTATTATTTTATTATTTTATTATTTTTCCTGGTTTTTTTGTTTTGTTTTGTTTCAAGGCACAGTTGTTCACACTGTTGCCCAGGCTGGAGTGCAGTGGTGTCATAGCTCATTCAAAATCCAAAATCCTGGGCTCAAACCATCCACCTGCCTCAGCCTCCGAGATAGCTAGGATTACAGGAGCATGCCACCATGCCCAGTTAATTTTTTATTTTTTTGTAGAGATGAGGTCTTCCTAGGTTATACAGACTGGTCTGAAACTACTGACCTCAAGAAATCCTCCCACCTCAACCTCCTGAGTTGCTGGGACTACAGGGGTGAGCCACCATGCCTATCTGTTTGTTTATTAGGTCTGCATTTGAAAAATAATTCTCCTGGTCCAAATGTAATGAGTTATCTCAATCAATTATTTACAGTCACAGATCGAACTCTTTGTTATATTCTTTTCCCTCTTCTCACTACTGCACTTGATTAGTCTTTAAAAAAATAAAATGAATGATTAATAATTCTTAAACATTTAAGAAATATGCCTTTAATGTGCATATGTTCTAATATCATTGAGATTATGAAGCAGAATTTTGTTTATATTCAGTGAAGCAGTTTTAATTGTATTTTTCAGAGCCACAGACTACAATATGTCTTGGTGAGCTTTCTCACAAGTGTCGGTTGGTCACTTGGAATAAGAAGGAAAATAAGCTCAGAATACATGAGTTGTTAATATGAGACAGAAAGTATAATTTTAATGTTTTAATATATCAAATATAATTAGGAATAATTCATCATAAAAGTAATATATGCTCATTGTGAATTTAGAAAGCTGTAAAAAAAAAAAAAAAGCTGGGCGTAGTGGCTCATGCCTATAATCCCAGCTACTCAGGAGGCTAAGGCAGAAGGATCACTTCAGGCCAGCAGTTCAAGACCAGCCTGGGAAACATAACAAGACTCTGTCTCTAAAATAATGAAATAAAATAATAGAAGGCACTAAAAGGTACAGTACAAGTAAAAATTACTCCTTGTGCTACCATTCATAAACCACCACTGGCTACATTTTGGTGTGTTTTTTTGAGACGGAGTTTGGCTCTGTTGCAGAGGCTGGAGTGCAGTGGCACATTCTCGGTTCATTACAACCTCTGCCTCCCAGGCTCAAGCAAGCCACCCTTCCACCTCAGTCTCCTGAGTAGCTGGGACTACAGGTGCCTGCCATCGCGCCGGGCTAACTTTTGTAATTTTTGTAGAGATGAGGTTTCACCATGTTGCCTAGGCTGGTCTCGAACTCCTGAGCTCAAGTGATCCGCCCACCTCAGCCTCCCAAAGTGCTGGGATTACAGGTGTAAGCCACTGCCCCTGGCCCTGGTGTTTTCTTTATTGTCTCTTTTATATGCATGTTTTCTCATCTTTAGAACCATACTGTGTTTATGATTTAATATGCTTGCTTTTCCACTTAAAATAGTGGCAAAAGCATTTCTCATCACACTGGTTCTTTTCTAGCTTTTAGACCTCATATTCAAATTTCTTAAAGCATTTTATTCATAAAATAACAATAGCCACAGTTTTCCAGGAAAAATTATATTGTGCTGACTAGTGAAATGTTTTTAACAAATAAGGTGAATTTTTTCTTTGATCTAAGAAAATACAACTTTAAGAAACAAAATGAGAAAGTAGATTGTAGGAAAGCAGGGAATGGTGTCCTGTGGTGCTAAGAATTTGATTTGTCCTATCCCAACTATATTTTTCTCCCATCTTGAACTCCAAAATCCATTTTTCAGTTAAGGTGAAGGAATCTGTTGTTGAAAATCATGCAGTGTTAAGTTATGCTGTGGAGGAAGAACATACGTATTTGGGTCCAATTGTGAAGCCAGATGATAAGGTTAGTAATGTCTTAATGTTCACTTGATTTTTAGAGCTGTTTGGCTTTCATATTGTCTTCTGTTTAGTTTACAGAAGCTGTATTATAACATTAAAGTTCATATTATCTGAGATCTGCTTTTACTGAAGTGGATCAATGATGAAACTAGCCAAATCTGAGCATCAGAAGGCTTTCCAGTCTACCTGATGCATGATCTCTACAGTTCTGAGAAGCAAAACTATAAAACAATGTAAAACAATAAGGACATATGTTGGGTGTGTGTGTGGGTGTGTGTGTGGGTGTGTGTGTGTGTGTGTGTGTGCAGGCACATGTGTTTATAAAGATAACAGCTGTAGGAATGAATGAGATTGAGGGTGGGGGGGGTGCGGTGCGTATGTATGTCTGTGAAAGCCTAATCATTTCTGGGCAATGATGAAAAGGTTTTACTACTGATCTTTGTAACTATGAAGGTTTCTACACTTGACCTGAGCTCAGAAATGACAACTGCTGGGGTTGGTGATTTGGGGTTTTCCTACATACTACTTGCTACATTGTGGTCTGATATTCCCCTTAATTTCTAGGCTAAAACACTTTCTCATGAGCCATTATCTTCAGTAACCGTTTCCACTGGAAGCCTTTTAAGTTATGAAAACACAGATTTGAGCCTTACAGATCCAGGTAATAAGGTCAAAATGTTTATAAATAAGTTGAAAGACCAGCACCAGTTGAGTTGCAGTACAGTGATGGAAGGAAGCATTGGTTTTTCGTGATACACCTTGGGGAACAGTTCCTCTAAATCTCAAAAGTAAAGTATGGCTGGGTGTGGTGGCTCATGCCTGTAGTCCCAGCACCTTGAGGTGGGAGGATCACTTGAGCCCAGAAGTTTGAGAGCATCCTGGGTAACATGGTAGAACCCCATCTCTACAAAAAATACAAAAGTTAGCCAGGTGTGGTGGTATGTGCCTGTAGTCCCAGCTACTCAGGAGGCTGAGGTAAGGGGATCACTTGAGCCTGGGAGGTCAAGGCTGCAATGAGCCACAATCGCGCCACTGCACTCCAGCCTGAGCAACATAGTGAAACCCTGTCTCAAAAAAAATAAAATAAAATAAAATAAAATATTCACACCCAGAAAAACATTGGAGCGTATGGTATTCTAAACATTACTGGAAGTAACAGGGATGCTCTGTGGATCCCCAACAACACTTTTGAGAAGCAGTTACTAATATATTTTTCCATTCAGTGGAAACCTATCTGAGCAAATTTCATGGTTGTACCGATCTCTTAACAACATGTATTACCATGCCTCTCCACTAAAATATGTCTGTAAGGAAGTACCCAGTACAGTATGTGTATAAGGAATATTACATTAAAAGGAATATAGCGTGGCTGTCAATTACTTTTTTTTTTTTTTTTTTTTTTGAAGTAGAGTCTTGCTCTGTTGCCAGGCTGGAGTGCAATGGCGTGATCTCGGCTCTCCTGCCTCAGCCTCCAGAGTAGCTGGGACTACAGGTGTGCACCACCACGCCCAGCTGATTTTTGTATTTTTAGTAGCGACGGGGTTTCACCATGTCGGCGAGATGGTCTCCATCTCTTGACCTCATGATCCACCCGCCTTGGCCTCCCAAAGTGCTGGTATTACAGGCGTGAGCCACCACGCCTGACCTATTTACATATTTTCATTAAACTCAATTTTCAGAGTCATTTTCAGAGCACATGGATGATAGCAAGCAAGAATCTACCACCGGTAAAGAACAGGAAACAAACATAAGTTCCATAGTTCCTTCAACACAAGATATTTATCAGTGGCGGAACTCTTCAGACGTTCATAAATCTCTGTTGCCTGCAGTGGATGAAACTACCTGTGCTCACACACACTTTCGGCAAATGATAGACAAGTACATTAATGAAGCAAATGTGATACCTGAAAAAACAGATTTGCAGGGCAAAATTATGTTTTAAATTTTCACCTTTCGTCATTTTTAATTTTATGCAGTGATTGTTTGAGCTTCAAGTTCTTATGGCCTGCTACAACACCATTATACCACAGAAAATATTGAGGGCATTTAGTGAGAAAGGGGATCTGGAACCAGTTAGACTCACTGAGGCACGTGTGCAGGAGATTAATTAGCAAATCTTCCTTTACCATTGCAGAGTTAACTATTACGGCTGAGACAGTATTACTGATAAATAAGAGCAGGAGCTCAGAAATCAGACAGTTCTGGATTTGAGTCATAGCCTGACCATTTCCTAGCTGCAAAACCAAGGGCAAGTTACTTTTTCATCTTTTATAAAAGAGGAATGTTACAGATTAAATGAGATAGTGCACATAAAGCACAATGTCTGGCCCATAGTAACACTGAATACAGTGAGCCTTTTTCCTTTTTTAAGCTTATACTGAAGCAATGGTTACATATGTCCTGTTGATCCTAATTAGCCTCATAAGGCTGTAGAAATAGAATTTGTATTTGTCAAAAGTTTGTTCATACTTGTAATCCTAGCACTTTGGGAGGCTGAGGCAGGAGGACTGCTTGAGCCCAGGATTTCAAGACCAGCCTGGGCAACACTGAGATCCCATCTCTATTTTAAAAAAAAAAGTAAAATTAAATTTCTCTAAAATAAAACTTAAAAGTTTTGGTCACTGAGAGGATCTATATTTTGGACCTTTGAAATAATCATGATAGGACTTAACTTTAAAGCATCTGCTGATTATGGGGAAAACTGAAGTTTTGTTACACTGGAGTTACCTGAAAATAAGCTTTTATGAATATGTTCTTAATATTCCTTTTCTACTGTTTACCTTAAAATAAATTTATGGTTTTTTTCCCTCAAAATTCCAACAGTTGACCTTGACTTTCCAGAATTGGAACACATTTTTCCTAATTTGCATCATCAGCTGTTTAAACCCTTAGAACCACATCCAGATTTTGACTTGTCATCATCATCCTCTGGGATTTCTCCAGACAACAGAGACTTTTACCAGGTATATTAAAGCAGATGTCCCATTGCAGTGAATATCCAAAAATAGTTTTAAGCCATTTCTCCTACTGGAACAAGAGTTCTTCTAAACCTTAACCTAGAATCACATGGAAAGCCGGGCACAGTGGCTCATGCCTGTAATCCCAGGACTTTAAGAGCCCAAGGCGGGCAGATCACTTGAGGCCAAGAGTTTGAGACCAGCCTGGCCAACATGGCAAAACCCTGTCTCTACTAAAAATACAAAAATTAGCCAGGTGTGGTGGTGTGCACGTGTAGTCCCAGCTACTCGGGAGGCTGAAGTGGGAGGACCACTTGAGCCCAGGAGACAGAGGCTGCAGTGAGCTGAGATTGTGCTGCTACACTCCAGTCTGGGTGACAGAGCCAGACCCTGTCTTTAAAAAAAGAAACAGAAAAAAAGAATCACATGGAAAACTTAAATAAAAAATAAATAAATAAATAAATCCTCTTGCGCAGACTACACCCTAGACCAATTAAAGCAGAGTCTCGGAGTGCTCGGATAGTATTAATTATTATTATTATTTTTTAAGCTCCCCAAGTGATTCTAATGTGGAACCAAGTTTGAAAACAGCTGCATTGGGCCACGTATGGTTGGCTTACACCTATAATCTCAGCACTTTGGGAGTCTGAGGCGGGTGGATTGCTTGAGGACAGGAGTTTGAGATCAGCCTGGCCAACATGGTGAAACCCTGTCTCTGCTAAAAATAAAAAAAAAAAAAAAAAAAAAAAAAAAAAAAAAGTCAGCTGGGTGTGGTGGCATGCCTGTAGTCCCAGCTACTCGGGGGACTGAGAACCACTTGAACCTAGGAGGCAGAGGTTGCAGTGAGCTGAGATCATGCCACTGCACTCCAGCCTGGACAACATAGTGAGACCCCGTCTCCAAAAAAAAAAAAAAAAAACAGCTGCATTTGTTTGTCCTATCCACCTATCTCCACCTAGGAAGTATGATGCCATAAAAGGCTTGATAACAACTTTTAATTGTGGAACATATTTAAACAGTAAGGTAAATAAAATTTTGCAAAATTTAAAGTATCTTCCTACACAAAGGAGCTGAGATTTAAACCTGAGTCTTTCTGCTTCTGCTTCCTGATAGCCTGACATTTTAAAGTCTCTTTCATATTGATTGAAAAGAACCGGGCCGGGCGAGGTGGCTCAAGCCTGTAATCCCAGCACTTTGGGAGGCCGAGGCGGGCGGATCACAAGGTCAGGAGGTCGAGACCATCCTGGCTAACACAGTGAAACCCCGTCTCCACTTAAAAAATACAAAAAATTAGCCGGGCGAGATGGCGGCGCCTGTAGTCCCAGCTACTCGGGAGGCTGAGGCAGGAGAATGGCGTGGACCCGGGAGGCGGAGCTTGCAGTGAGCTGAGATCCGGCCACTGCACTCCAGCCTGGGCGACAGAGCGAGACTCCGTCTCAAAAAAAAAAAAAAAAAAAGAAAAGAAAAGAACCGGATTTGAAAAAGCAAATCATTACTGTCATAGTAAAGTGGTAATTAAGGAAGAGTAATACCAAAGGAACACAGTGATTATTGATTCAATTGGTAATACCTAATCAGTATTTCAGCCTTTCCCTTTTGTTTCCTGCCAGAGATCAGATTCTTCATCTGAAAGCCACTGTGCTACTGGATCATCCAAAAGTACAGTTTATTTCACAGCGCTGAGGAGGACCAGCATGCATTCTTCTCTTAACACAAGCCCAAATCAGCAACCTGACACTAACTTGGCTCATGTTGGAGCTCACAGTTTTGCTACAGAAAATATTATTGGGGGTATGTACGACTAAGTCAGAAAAAGTTAATTTTTTCATTTTTTACATCCATTTCCTTAGAAATTAAGCCTAGCACCTCTTGGTTTGTCCTCACCCCTGTTCTCACCCCTATCCTGGGTGTTAAAAAAAAAATTTAAATTACAGAAGTAATACATGCATTTTTTTTAAACAATACTGAACATTATCAAATAAAAGGAAAAGTATTGCCTCTTGTTCCTCAATTTCCCTACCTCAATCATTATATGATAGTTAACAGTTTACGGTTTTTTGTTTGTTTGTTTTTTTGAGACTGAGTTTCACTCGTTACCCAGACGGAAGTGCAGTGGCACGATCTCGGCTCACTGCAACCTCTGCCTCTGGGGTTCAAGCGATTCTCCTGCCTCAGCCTCCTAAGTAGCTGGGATTACAGGCATGTGCCACCACACCCAGCTAATTTTCTATTTCTAGTAGAGACAGGATTTTACTATGTTGGTCAGGCTGGTCTTGAACTCCCAACCTCAGATGATCCACCATCTTGTCCTCCCAAAGTGCTGGGATTACAGGCATGAGTCACCACACCCAGCCGGTTTAAGTATTCTTAGGCCAGTGTATAGTGGCTCACGCCTGTAATCCTAGCACTTTGGGAGGCTGAGGCAGGAGGATCCCTGGAGCCCAGGAGTTCAAGACCAGCCTGGCAACATAGAAAACAAGTATTCTTCTTGAGCTTTTTGTACAAATTATTATATATACATACATACATGAGATACACAAGAATGTACAAATTATATATACACATAATTGAGACACATGGATGCTTTATTCTTTCTATTATTAAAATCATATTCACTAATAAAGGAACAACATCTTCAGTTTATAGCCATATTGCCCTTATTAAATGTTAATAGAAAAAAAAAATACTTGGTGTGAGCTGTAGAGTAGTTTGAGAAATCACTGTGACCATCCTTATCTTTGTATTCATGTTTATACACATCAACTTTTATGCCTAAAATTGCAATTGGATGACAAACTATTAGACTGTCAGTATCCAAGTTTTACAACATGTAACAATGATTAACTGGTTTTCAAATTTCTTAACGCAGGATCTGAACAATGTTTTGAACAGCTTCTGCCAGAATATTCTTCACAGGAGGAGAGCCAGCATGCTGATCTACCAAGTATTTTTAGCATTGAAGCAAGGGATTCTTCCCAAGGCATGAAAAATCAGAACTATTCCTCTGAAGAACATACTGAAATACTACAAAACAAGAAAAAAGGTGTTCATTTCCAGCTTTCTGTAGGAAACTTAAGTTCAGTCTACAGTTCATGTGATGAAGCTAATGTATTTGATCAATTAAATGTACATAGCACTCCATGTGGTTCTAACTCTAGTGAGTGCTCAATAAAACACCAACTAGAAAGCAGAAAGGAAAGGATGGGCTTTGAAGAACTATCAAAAAGAGGGGTTGTTACAATTTTACAAAGTCAAGGACTCACTGAAGATAATAAAAATGAAACCTGTAGGGTTTTAGACATAAATCCACAGATAGAGGAAATTGACTCTCAATTATGTGTGGAGATGGGGACTTCAGTTCAGGCACCATATTCCTTAACTACTCAAAATGAAAATGTTTTGAGAATTCAGCTGAAACAGACATTCCAAAATCACCAAAAAACTATCTCAACTAAGTCAATCAGAGCTTTTTGCAAGTTCCAGATCATTTTCATTACAGAGCTCTATACCAGTCTGGGTAAGTGAAATCAGTGTTGTATAAATAACATTTAAGTTCCTTTTTGGGAAAAAATATTTTTCTTTTAATATTAGAGATGAAGATCTTGCTGTGTTACCCAGGCTGAACTCAAAACTCCTAGGATCAAGGGATCCTCCTGCCTCAACTTCCCAAGTAGCTTGGACACACCACAATGCCTGGCAGGAAAAACCTGAAACAAAATACAAGCAAAACTACTTGTTAATATTCCTTGTGATCACTGGAAATATCCAGCATAATGAAGAAACTTAAAAATTTGAAAGCTGTCTTCTGATTGTACTTTACAAAAGATCCTTTTTCTTCCAATTCAGATATCCTTTCTCCAACTTCCCTGAAAAATGGTGGTTCTGCCTGTGCTTCAGCACTTTCAGTATTGAGCCTCATTGCAATGTAGTCCATTATTGGAATAAGTATTGGAATCTTGCTCCTCATACTAAGCAACTTATAATCTGCTTCCTTTCAACACCAGTCAACTGGTGACTGGTTTTCATCTAGCAGTATGTGCAGTTTATCCTTCCACAAAT
This sequence comes from Rhinopithecus bieti, assembly GCF_001698545.2. Classification (NCBI taxonomy): domain Eukaryota; kingdom Metazoa; phylum Chordata; class Mammalia; order Primates; family Cercopithecidae; genus Rhinopithecus; species Rhinopithecus bieti. The sequence goes on along the minus strand of NW_016826903.1, from coordinate 143,474 downwards.
AAGCACAACAGATTGAAAATAAGAATTAATTTTATTTGGCTGCTTTTGTTCTTGTTCAGTGTTTAGATACTTCCTTTGAAACACTTATAATCTGTTGGCTGTCAGTGGCCCACATTTGGCAGCAGCCCAGTCAACTCCTGCTCCCTTTAGACACGATACAGTTCTGCACAGCCCCAGCCAACCTGCGTTTTTATTTTTTGCCCAACGCTACAAGCATTTAGGTTTGTAATCATTGTGGTAGATACTTTCAGTCCATTGTCAAACTATTTCATCCTTTCCCCAAAGTTGACTCCAGTATTTCTAAAACTGAATGCTGGAGTTACAAAAGCCTAAGGAAATCTGATCTGTTGCTCTTTGCCAATTACTGCTTTTCTTCTTCCATTTTCACATTTATATACACTTGCAAAAAATGCATTATATACAAAATTATTAGTTTTAAGGCTATTTTGACGTAGTTTTCCTTTTAATTGTGGTTCACAGGAAACAGAAACTGGCCATGGTATAATGGAAGAACCAGAACTAACTTTAGTAAGCACCAGTGATATCAGTATTGCTGAAATGGATTTTGCAAATTTAACCCTAGAAGAAAAGAGTGAGAATGAAGCAAAAAGCAGCTTTCAGGTAAATTTAATAAGCATTCCTTCTATTTTATCCCATTATGAGCAAACCAGTTGATCGTCTCTTACAACTTATCAGAAGGTACTCATTGGGGGGAATTATGCTATGGATTTAACTAAGCTGACACCCCCACCAACTCTCAATTTGTCTTAAACTTTTTCACTATTCTGTCAACCACTGCCATTTTCTTTTAATCCCCACTCCAATTTATGGCTGTCTCCGAGACTCTGGCAGAACTATGGAGCCAAGTTGGAAGTTTTACCTAAACTTATTCCAAGATACTGAAAAATGACTTCAGAACAACTGGTAATTTTACTACAGTAGTAGGGAGGCAGTAAGAATAAAGCTATCTAAACAGAGGCCTAGAGGTGTGAGGGCAGTGGAGCCTGAGCCCAGAAGTTCAAAACCAGCCTGGGCAACAAGGCAAAACCCAATCCCTTAAAAAATACAAAAATTAGGCATGGTGGCGGGTCTCTGTAGACCCAGCTAAGGCTGAGGGTGCAGTGAGCTGTGATCATACCGCTGCACTCTAATGTGACAACAGAGCAAGACCCCTTCTTTAAAAAAAAAGGCGGGGGGTGGGGACATTTAAAAGTTGAATAAAACGTGCAAATTTCTTGCCATTAGGTGAGTGAGTTTCTGCCTCTTGTATCAGAAACAGAAGCCTCAGATTATCCAGCTGTATCAGAACTTTCCATAGAAAAACCAAGGACAGCATCTACTGGTAAGCCTTGGATGGTCTCCACACTTCTAATGGAAAGTAGATACTTTGCCTATTTCTGTCATAAATTTCTTTTCCCCCCAACAGACACCCCTCAAAGGTTTACACCTATACCAGGGAGCTTACAAGAAGCATTTATAAAGAGAAAAAAATCATTTATGGAGAGATCCCACCAGAGGGAGAAAGAAATAAGGAATAAAATTCGTCTCTCTGAAAATTCTCAAATCAAAACAATTAAAGAGAAACCATCTATAAGTATGTTGAATTTTTAAAATCTTCAACAACTCCCTGAAATGTTTAAAGCCTTCTCATTACAACTTGATTTCACTTTTCTTTCCTCAGGTTCATCTGTGAGTCGTCTAAAGGGCGTGAATAAAGTCAGAGCATCTTTTCCTGAAGACAGAAAGACCACACAGGCTCTAAGGCACCAAAGGGGTCTAAGGTAAGGTTGATTTTATTTTTATTTATTTTTTTTTCAGTGATTCACTTTTTGCAATGTTTGTCTCTAATTCTATGTAAGTTCTTTACAGGTTATACAATCAACTAGCTGAAGTGAAACAACAAAAGGAAGAAAAAGCAAAACAAGAGGCTTATGCCCAAAACAGAGCAAAGGCAAAAGAATTCCATAAGGTAAGTGTAACTGAGGGGGAAGGACTTAATTTTTCAAGCCTGAAGTACACAACTGAAACTACTAAATTTTTATTCCTTCCACAGAAAACACTAGAGAAACTTCGAGCCAGAAATACATGCTGACTTTCTAGAAACAGTGTAAAGAGGTTTTTTTTTTTTT
>NW_016826903.1:119660-140737 GCF_001698545.2 Rhinopithecus bieti | reverse complement strand
AAAAAAAAAAAAAAAAAAAAAAAAAAAAAAAAAAAAGAACCAGCCTAAGTTAACTCTACTACAAACTGCTTGGTTATTAGCATCCCACAAGGGTTACAATACAAAGGCAAAGCACATTTGCATGATTCAAGAGATCTAGCAGAATTTTAAAATCTCATTGATTACTGATGAAAGTTATTAGAAAAAAAAAGAAAAATCACATGCGGTTCACATTGTATTTGTACTGCATTTCTATTACAGTTAATCAACTGTTCCCAATAAGCTGATTGCTACCAAAGTAGCAGATAGAAAACCTACTGGGAAATTTTTTTATGGTCATGTCCACAGCAAATGAGAAACTGCATTCTAAAAGCCTTGGTAATGACCATTATACCCTCGAGCAAATAACTTACGGTTAAGATAAAAACCATTACTTGCCATAATTACTTTGGCTTCTGTTATCTCCTTTTAATATGGGTATACTGATGAAGACTTCAAAATTCACCTATGGAAAATGTGAATTTCAAATTTATATTTATTAAGTACAGAAATCTATCTTTCAGAATGAGGTTGCTTAGGCTCCAAATTATCCTAAAACCTGGCACCCCAACTAAGGTATTGAAAATTCCATGCTTAAAATAGCTATTTAAACCAATAGGTATTTTTAAAAAACAACGATCCCATGCCCATTCACATCCGAATTTGCTCTATGATCATGTTTCTGGTAACTTTTACCTTCAAGCTTTTATAATCTGAAATACAATGGAATATTTAATGTAAATGATGTTCAGAAAGGCCATTTTCATTCAGCCCATTCAGAGCAGTTGAACATTTTGCCCATCATCATAACATCGTTAATAATCAAGTTTAAACACATAATAATGTAAGTCTAGTCTTTTTTTACTCCTAAGTGGTGACAAATGTTGCAACAGTATTACTAGATAAATAAATATAACCTAAAATAACACTTGGAGAAAAGTTAGTATTCAACAAAATAACCTGCATGGCCTTTTAAGTAATGAATTAACTTACCAAGAATCTTTGGGATCTAATTTCTTCAACCAATTTACTTTAGGGTCCTAGAAGCTGAATTGTACAAAGTACAAATATTTTGACACCTGATCCAAGACACAGTCATGTACATTACAATGTTTCAGTCAATATATAGCATACAAAAGAAAGTGGTCCTATTAAGAGCCGAAAATTCCTTATTACCTAAATAATAACATAGAAACTTAGAAATAAAATATAGAATAACACAGAAACTATCAAAATAATACCGAAATAATAACATAGAAATAATAGAAACTTATTGTTTCTAATATTGAAAAGTCAACATTTTTCTCCCACATATTTTACTCATAAGCATGGCAAAATGTTACAGGTCTCATTGTCACCACTGCAATATGCATACTGTGATGGAAGCATAACCTGTCTCAATTTAGCCACATTAACTATTTTTGGACACCATGATCAACAGTGCCCATTCTCATCTAGAATGAGGCATTGTAGAAGTTTCTTTAAAGCTTAGTAGTGTATTTGTACGAAGTCTTTGTTATGCTGGCAATGCTACCAATAGAGGGAAACAAGCAGAATCAATATTAACAGAGAATCTTACCTTTTGATTGTAGGTGGTGGGGATCTGCCTGGTTCTCAATTTGACACCCTGGAAAAAGAAAAGCATTGCTTACTATTTTAGCGTATATCAAACTGAACACTGAGAAACCTATACAAATACTGTATCAATAGAAATACCAGGTTTAACAAGCACAAAGCCAAGAAAACCAACGATGCCAGATACTGAATTTCTATAGCACTGACCTTTGAACACCCTAGCAGGAGTAAACTGCTGAGTGCAGATACCATGCAGTGCAATTATGACTGAACTGTCATATTCATATTCATATTCGTATTCCCAAATGTGCAATGTTGCTACTGAGAAATGCTTTCACAAACCTCTCAAATTTAAGTTCCTTTAACAAGTACAATAATTTGACCTTGTTTCCTAATTGTCACTGTAATAAGCTACATTAACTGTATTTTAAGCTACAACTCTAGTCTTTTCCTAATCTTTGCCCAGTCTCTATATAACTTACAGATGGAATATATACATGTTAACTTAACAGATCAAGCAGACTACAAATGTCAAGCTCATTGTTGCTCAAACTGCCAGTTAACGCAAACCTCTTTTAATGTAATTCATATCCCTATTGATTCAACATATCCACACAGGTTTACGTGACTTTAGGATGAAGTATGTGTAACTGCCAGTTCAATTAACGATGCAAAGAACACAGGTAATTTCATTTGGTAGGTCTAGACATGCAGTCTCTTCATTTTCCTTCTCTATACAAATATATAGTAACATTTTTGCCAGTATCTTACTAATTCTGTGTTATACCTGAAATACTGGGATGGTGTACTTAATTTCTACTTTTCATCTTTTGAGTCCTTGATTATTAAAAGTTAAATATTTTACTTACCTCTCAACATGAATGAGTTCAAATCACATTCATTCCTATAGAAAGTACCAATTAAAGATTTAGAAAGGATATATTTCCAGTTATTAAAACTAATACCCAAGTATAAATTTAAGATCCAGTTTTATATAGCCACATCCAGCTCTGTCAGAATTAAGTTTTAGTTCATGCCCTTATCATTCAGCAGTTGAACAGTTAAATTCATCATCTGAACTGTAATCATATTTCCCAAAAGATTATACTATCACCAATTAAAACTTACCTAAGCAATCACTCAAGAATGGTACAGATGTGTGGTATATGCCAATACCTAAGGTAAAAAAAGTAGATTATCTGGTTTTCCATAACGTTTAGTAACTGTCTTTTTCAAACTTTTAGCAACTGTCTTGTAGTTCCTTCCCACAGATCTAACAATAGTCCTGTGAGTAAAGTAAAACCACAGAGTTACTCTATGAGGCGTTTCCAACGACGTGCAGGCTACAGGAAAAGCCCCATCGGGATAGACCTCAACCACTATTTACAAGGTTTTGATTTTTTTTTTTAAAGACACAGGATCTGCTGCTGTGTCTTTTAAAAATTGTGTGATTCTTGCTGAATCACTTGAGCCCAAGGATTTGAGGCTACGGTGAGATGTGGCAGGATCACATCTCATTGTAGCTTTGAACCGCTGGGCTCAAGTGATTATCCTGCCTTAGCCTCCAGAGTAGCTGGGGACCACAGGCACCACTGTGCCCAGCTAGCATTTATAAATAACAAAGTCTAACACTCCATAGGAAAAAAATTATGAGCAGAAACTGCAATATGCTCTTACAATATTGCGAACTGTAAAACTTCCTACCACCTTAATCACAAAACAATAATTTCACAATCACACTGTGCTTAGGAGCCAGAGGAATGAAAAATAAATACCATCAAGTAGCTCCTGTAGATGAGCCAAAGGAAAAGTATTTAAACTTAAGATTTAAGTTTAAAGCATAACTGTTGTTATGAACTTCAATACTGCAAATAGAGGATGTTTTCCCAATTCAAAGATTTCAGCAAATTCTAATTCTTGGCTCAAAATTAGTTGTCATCCATTATAAAATACAGGAAAATAATGTGCCTGTAAGTTATGACTTTGGCATTATATAACTTTTAATCAAACTCTGCATCATTCAAATTTATGAATTCTTATGACCTATGTAATCTTTTATTATACTATATCTTGCATTAAACCATAAAATCATCTACCTCACTTTAGATTGTGCATTAATACAAAATAATGCTGTAGGCTTCAAGTAGGAATTCCAAAGTTCTGATTATTGCTACAAACTAACAAATTCAGAACCCTCTAATGCTTGCAACTAAAATGAATCTGACACATCACTATAAAATGTGTGAATCTAGGATTCCTCTTTTCAAAAATCAATATAATTGGGAATTAAAAGTATGGTAGAAATGTCTGAATAAAATGAAAACTTGCTTGCTCTGACAGCATACTGTTTCCTACACATAAATGTGTGACAACTCAAATTGAGACATACCTTTAACTCCAGACATCATGTTCTCAAGATAAAAGCCTTTAAAACAAAAAGCCATCATATGTATCAACATGAAATTGGAATGCAAAATTAATACTGCTGAGGATTTCCCTCATATCCCATGCTGTTTATCTATTCTACAGTCCTAGAATCAACCTTTTTTTCTTAAGAGACAGGGTCTGTCTTTGTTACCCAGGCTGGAGTAGTGATGCCATCAAAGTTCAGTGCAGCCTCCAATTCTTGGGCTCAATCCTTTTGCCTCAACCTCCCCTTTCTGAGTAGCTCCAACTACAGGCACATGCCCCAATACCCAGCTAATTTTTCAATTTTTGTGGAGATGCCCAGGCTGGTCTTGAACTCCTGGTTTCAAGCAATACTCCCACCTTGGTGTGGGGACTGCAGACTTGAGCCATTGCACCTGGCCTGGAACCAACCTTTATAACTGTCTCAGGTATCATAATATCCCTTCTTATATGTATCAAAACTCATACTGAACAATGAGTTCTGGGTTGCAAAAGAGGATTTATTTTTTGCACTTATCCATAAGTCTTTGTCCACATTAAACAAAAACATACCTAAGTGCAGTCCTAAAATGCACTACATAGAGTAGTCAGCTTTATCGTGGTGATCAAAATAATGAACATTGGGGTAATCACTGTGGTTCTCCCCGTGTGTACATGTTAAATAAATGTGTATGCCTTTTCTTGAACTAATAAAGTGAAAGTGGTAGTTGAAAGTAATATTAGGCCGGGTGCCATGGCTCACGCCTGTAATCCCAGCACTTTGGAAGGCCAAGGTAGGCAGATTGCCTGAAGTCAGGAGTTCAAGATCATGGTGAAACCCTGTCTCTACTAAAAATACAAACATTAGCTGGGTGTGGTGACTAACGCCTATAATCCCAGCTACTCGAGAGGCTGCGGCAGAATTGCTTGAACCCGGGAGACGAGGCTGCAGTAAGCCAAGACTGCACCACTGCACTACAGCCTGGGTGACAGATCAAGAACTGTCTTAAAAAAAAAAAAGAAAGTATTAAAGATACTCTAAATTTGGGAAGGGAAATGAGGTTATTACAATACTAAACACCTGACAGGTCACTTTCGTCATGTCTGAACAAAGCTGGAATAAGAGCATTTCAAATACCCTCTTCAAGATGGTTGGGTGTCAAGTTATTTTGTCTAAGATTTTCTTTTCAAAATTAAAATCACTACACTTCATTGTTTTAATACTCAGAGAACACCTGTAAGCTCTTATTCAGAAATCAACTGACAATTTTTCAAATTTTTCTATGTATTTTCTCTGGTGTTTTAATGGTTTTTTTCTAATTACTACTTCACAAGTTTCTTTCACAAACTTCTTCACAGGGTTAAATTTTTTTTTGTTATAAAGTTCTGGGTTTCAGCGTTTCTTCACCACCAGACTGGTATATATACATCCACATTTATCATCTTTATTCATTTCTATGAAGTTGTTTTTTCTATATGCTTCACCTTTGACATTCATGATCCTGTCACATTTTCAGGGCTCTCTGTCCAGTATTTTTGGCTTTTGTAGCTCTCTTTTTAGACAAAGCAGCTTCTTCAGTACTATCCTCTTCTTCTAAGTATACACTCAGTCTTACAGGGAATTCAGAACTTACTATGAAACTATCGCCCTGCATAAAACAAACAAACAAAAAAATCATGGATTAAGCAATAACTCAAATGGCTTAGTAATTACATATAGCTGAGTGCCCCGGATTACTTCAGATAACCTAGAGACTACATGTAGATGTTAAAATCCAAATTAACATCTGCTTGCTTTTTCATTTGATATCCTAACTAGCAATATTACGTATCAGAATGCTATTTATTAAAAATAGTACTGGAAACCCCATGTTCTTTATCAAGTCTCTAAAAAATTAGTATTTTCCTTCTTGCATTTCCTGCAGTAAACTTACTGAGCTTTTCAAAAGTTAAATGAAGTGTAAGAGAAAAACGAAATACAATTCGTTCTGTACCAACCAACTCCTGCCTTCCCAAAATGGAACAGGAAAAAAATAAGTCACTTACTGCCAATTTGATATCACATTCATTATCTTCAAGATGTGTTGCATCCTCATCCTCTGCTCTGTAATATTAAAATTTATCATTGAGATGACAGAATCTTCTATGACCTCATTAGTTGTATATTCCTCTCTGAAATAAAACTGAAACTGCAATACTAGTCAAGCAAACACAAAATTTGAGAATGCTGTGTTCTAGAGAATTCTAGATGTATTGTGTGCTAAGCTTGGCTCAACTGTAATAATCCCAATTGTCATACTCTGTATCTTTGTTCATTATTTAAGTATAACTATATTAAAGGCAAAATATGAAGCAATTAACATAAAATTTAATTTATAACCTATTTCATATGATTCCACTTACGTTGACTCCTCAATAGGAGAAATGGATCCATCATCATCCAAAAATTTGTATCTACGACTATCAAAATCTTCATTTTCTAAATCTTCACCAACATCCATTTGTTTCAATGATTCTTTCAGGTGGTGTTCATACTTCAGTTTTTCAATGTAGTTAAAAAATCCTCTTGCAACAGCTTGCTATATATTAAAAACACCATAAGTATGTCAAGATTTTTCTTTCACAACCCAGCAGGTGCCAATGTTCAACACTCCCCTTACCAAAGACTCTGAATTTGCTATCTTAACTACTCCCCACTTGTGGACATATCAAATGCTGTTTATTAAAATTCACATTACAATTATAAACTTACCTAAGCTGGTACCAAGGAAAAGTGAAGTACATATCTTGTCATGCCTGGGACTTATTAAAGGCATTTTAAAATGTAAAAATAGGAATAAGATTTCTAATGTTTACTATAATCACCTTAAGAGATTAACTGAAGAGATTAACATGTATTAATCCTCCCAGATAAAATTTCAGGTTCTGGCAAGAACCTGAAACTCTGCATTCATTCAACATACAACTCTCGAATATTTAAAAAAGTCTACTTATTCCTAAGTATTAGGGTATTTTTCAGATGATTGGCTTAGAAACACCTAGGCCTTAAGAATATATCCACTGAATATAAAGCATGTGTGGTTTTGGTTTAGATTACTGCAAAAATAATTTCATGTGAGCTTTTATTATCCCTACTGAATTTTAGGGTTGTGTTTAAGACCTGAGATGGGATGAGATCAAAGCATTTTATACAAAGAGTTGGAGCACTATCTTTTAAATCTGGCCAAAGTGTAGTAATTAATTGAAGAGATATAAGTCAAGTTTCAGTTAAAGGATGAGGTGGACTTTAGGGGGAAGTCAGTATAGAAGAGTATCGAAATTGCAGACAGTGTGTTCCCAGCATATCTGAGACAATTCTAAACTGGCCAACAAATCATTTTGGGCATCTGAGTTACGTGTAGCCATATATATAAAATGCTGACTCACCTCAAACGTTAAAATTTTTCTCCAAGGCGGGTTTTTTTCATTCTCTGATTCTAAAAATGGGAAGCCAGATCCTTTGCTTCTAAATTGTTTCTTCTTATCTATTAGTGAGGATATAGGATTTCTCCTTCCTTCTGGTCTTCCCCTTGGTCTTCCTGTCGGCTGGTACTTCTTCTTTTCTTTTTTTTGTACCTCTTTTTCCTGTTCTTGAATCTTTCAAAAATAGCTTTTATAGTCAATGGTATTGGTTCAAAAGATGAGTCACTTGATGAATCACTTGCGTGAACACTTTCAGGTGTACGAACAAATTTTCGAATGGGGTTTCTTTTCCCCCGTTTAGGTGAGTAAGGGATACACTGAGTTTTAAATAAGCTGCTATCAGAAGAGTTATCACTAGAAAAATGGGAAAAAAATTAATTTCATCTTCCTTTCTTACTGAATGCTTATTACCAGTAATACCCAGTCCCAAATGTACATTTCTTCCAAGACCAACTCAGGAAAACATGCCCAGAATTAAAAATTTTTTAAAGGATGGGCTCAGAACCAGCCGCCTTTCTGCTGACCATCCTACTTAAATAGCTCATAAAGCTACAGCTCTTATTAAAAAGAGTTTTGTAAACATCGTCTTGCTGTTACCCAGACTGGAGTACAGTGGTGCAATCACAGCTCACTGCAACCTCAAACTCCTGCAACTCCAGGGATCCTCCTGACTCAGCCTCCCAAGTAGCTAGCTAGGACTAATGGCATGCACCACTGCGCTCAGCTTAAAAAAAAACTATGTATATTTCAAGGTAATGTATGAACTCCACAAAGGCTGTATGGTTCGGTTCACTGCTAAGAGTGAGTAAAACAAACACAGCCTACCAGACAAAAACAGGAGGAGGTAGTCTGGAAGAGATGCTAATATGACCCAAAGAATACATTTTTTTCTCGAAGAATGTGTCCCATTATAATATATTCACATTTTGAATTTAAAGTATTTGCAATGCTATTATCAATCTATATTAACTAGATAAACTTGGAAGGTCAGTGAAATCTGGTTTTCCTTCTTTCCCAATTCCTGAAAATTATCTTTACTGTCACTCATTATATACAATAATTTCTCATAATTCAGATACAATAAATATGATTAAATCCACTCAGTTCTCCAGTAAAAACCCACTTACCTTTGATTTGCAAGTTCCATAGCAGCAGATGTCACATGGTCAGGAGAATCTATTCCTGATTTATCCATCAATTGCTTTGTTTTATAACAGTTTTCTGAAATTATGAAATTTAGTAAATGTGACAAAGCTTCCCTAAATATTGACACAGTATCTACTATAGTGTTCAACGTGGTCAGACTATGCCAATGATTTTAGGCAAAATCATTTTCCAGGGTTAAGCTTCTTATCCATTTCAGATCAATTTCTTTAAAAAGAAATTCAGAAATTTTATTCACAGGTTCTTTCAGTTTTTACCCTCTAAATATATTCAATGGAACAAGATTCCAAAAAAGTACTGTCACTTCCAAAAAAAGCATCTTTCAATATAAGTAAAAAATATAGTTTTATCATTAGCCACTTATTAACGTGCAATTACCAATACAATATTAATGTACAATTAAAAACCATTTTCCAAGATCAAAGAGGGAATTCCTAAGGCAAAATGTGCCCTATATAAACCAGGAAAAGGATCTCCAATCAACAGACCATTTTAAACTCCTGATCACCTCTCCATTATAATAATTCCTAGATTCTTCATTCCTAGATTCATTTAAGTAACTGAACTTTGTCATACTGTATCTTTGCCATTATTGGTGGAAACTGACAAGTTCTGAATTCTCAACCTTTTTCAATAAACTATCATAATTCTTTGTGTCTTCATCCCCATGGTAGAGAGAATACAACATGCCAAAAAAAGAAGAAAAAGATTCCTTCTTGTGAGCTAAAAGAAAAAACAAAAACAGGTTGGTCTGGGTGGCTCAGGCCTGTGTAACACAGCACTTTGGGAAGTCGAGGCGGGCGGATCGCTTGAGCCCAGGAGCTCAAGACCAACCTAGGCAACGTGGTGAAACTCCGTGTCTACAAAAAATACAAAAATTAGCCGGGCTAGTGGCGCGCGCCTGTGGTCAGGAGGCTGAGGTAGGTGGAATACCTGAGCCTGGGAGGTAGAAGTTGTATGTAGTGAGCCTCAGCACACAAGGAGACCCTTGTCTCTACAAAAAATTCTTAAGATACTGGCTAGGTGTGGTGACCCGTGCCTGTGCTCCCAGCCACTCGGGAGGATCGCTTGAGCAGAGGTGGAGGTTGCAGTGAGCCGAGATTGCACCACTGCACCCTAGCCTGGACGACAGAACAAGACCCTGTCTCAGAAAAAAAAAAAGAAAAGAAAAACAATAGACATGGCAACAAAAATTAAAGGTAACTACTTATTTCACTATTGTACTTGCCTTAGTCAATCTCATCTCATTCTGTAGCTTCTTGGGACCTGACATGAGTCATTGCATATAAATCCTAGGATGAACTAGCAAAATATTTAAAATATAAAACGATAAGAGCTCAGATTTGTTAAATGCCCAATGGACCCCTGTGGTAATTTCCTGGTAGAACGTCTTATTAGCTTTCTTAAGTACAAGATTCTACGAAGTCATTATATATCGAATGCTCAAAAACGGAATTCAACAAAAATTTGGCCCCATGCATTAATGGCATACCTGTGGTTAATTTTTTTTAAAAGTAGGGATTATCAAACTAAAGCTAGCTCAAGAATCACTTTTTCTTAGTGCTCAGAAGACACTCCTACTTGGGTGTCGATGCCTCCGCTGGAATTCTGCAATTCTTAGAGGCCACGTGGGCAGAGAGCGGCGCTCTACCCGGAGCTAATTCTGTGACCACCAGCGCGTCTCTCCGGGCAGCGCCTAACCTCCAGGAAACCGGCGCTATCAATGGGTACATCACATATGAAGGTTAAATCATTTAAATTACGTAAAAAGGTTAAACTTGTCTGCAACACGTTTTAACACCTCCATCTCAAGATATAATGAAGCCCGTCCACACTACAACCACGTTTGTGGGACTCATACCAGCCGCGTGGCGCGGAGTGGCCTGCAACCGTGATCCCTTCACCCTCTCGGACCGACTTCCGAGGCTCGATCCTCCGGAACAACGCAGGGGCCGAAACCCCAGATAGGCAATGCCTCCCCTGCCCAACATGCCCAGACGGCCTTGCCCTCTTGGCAACCTACCTAAAACCGCCTCACACCGGCCCCAACCGCGCACTTGCTGCCCGTAACCCAGGCCTCGGGCCAAAACCTGCGACTGGCCTGGTGCGTGAGTCCTGGAGATTTGCACACACTACCCTCCCGACTTCAGTCCTCCAACTCCAGAAAACTAGCCGATGTCCTCCAACCACGCGGAAGAAAAGGGTGGGATATCTCCGCGGCCCAAGTAATAGTGAGGCAGAAATCTCGCGATACAATTTAGCTCCCGGGAAGAAGGCGAGCGGTGGGAGGAGACGCGACGCGGGGGCGCCATTTTTCTCGCCGCGCAGGGAGGAGCGACTAACGTGGGCGGAGCTGTAGCTCGCGTACTCTGAGGAGGCGGGGTTGGCGTAGGTGGAGATCCGGACTTTGGTGTTTTGCTTGCGTGACCGATTCGGTGAGTGGAATAGCCAAGAACATTTCGGCAAATAACAAAAAGAAAATGTGCGGTCAATTGTGAGTGGATGAGAACTACGAGGAAACACCCTCTCAGCCCGGGTCGTTTCCGGTGGTCTCGCGTTTGCTGAGCTGTCGCCTGGCTTTCTAAACCTGGTCCCGAGTGTGTGGTGAGGGTGACGGGTGGGATGTGTGCCTGAGTGTTTTGTCATCTGTCTACTTTTGCCTTCAAAACCCTTGTGTGTGAAAATATTCGGGAAGGTTACTCGAAGTTTGTAACCTTTGTGCTGGACGCCAGTGTTATTCCGTAGCACGCCCAGATCTCCTCTCCACCTTTGCACCTGTTTCGGGAGCTCACCCTTTCTGCCTCCCAGGAATTGGCTAACACGTCACAAGTGAGACCTGTGGAGGATTTCTTTTTCCTAAGTTTCCTCCTACATACCCCCCGCCCCCACCATTAGTTCCTTGACCGGTTCCTGAGTTAAGATTAAGCAGTGTAAACTAGTTTAGTTTTGGTGGGGTTTTTTCCTTCGAAAGTTTTTGTTTGTTTGTTTGTTTTTTGTTTTTTGTTTTTTGTTTGAGACCGAGTTTCGCTCTTGTTGCCCAGGCTGGAGTGCAATGGCGCGATCTTGGCTCACCGCAATCTCCGCTTCCCGGGTTCAAGCGTTTCTCCTGCCTCAGCCTCCCAAGTAGCTGAGATTACAGGCATAAGCCACCATGCCCGGCTAACTTTTTTGTATTTTTAGTAGACACGGGGTTTCTCCATGTTGGTCAGGCTGGTCTCGAACTCCAGACCTCAGGTGATCCGCCTGCCTCGGCCTCCCAAAGTGCTGGGATTACAGGTGTGAGCCACCGGCCTCCCAAAGAAATTTTAAAAAGGGATGAACTGGTTTGATTTTTCTGGTTTCAAACTTCTGTTTTCATATGATAAACCACAAAAACCAGTAAAGCTGTCTAGTCTTATTTTATAGTTTACATCATTTTAGGATAGAGTGTGCCTTAAAAGTAATCTGGTCTCTTTACCCTCCTTTGCTCCATAGATTGGACAATTTCGGGGATAAAAAGTCTGACACTGCATTTGATCCACAGGGGCTGGGCAATGACTAAGCTCCAGGACTGGTATGGCATGTCCCTCACTGCCGTATTCAGCAGCAAGCCTAGCTGTGTAATTTGTGAGGCTCAATGCAAAATGCAAATGCAGCGTCCCTTGTTCAAAAAGAAGGGGAAAAGTGGTATTAAAAGGAAGGAACAATTAACTCCTAATGCAGAATCACTGAAATTTCACATTTCATTTTGTATTTTTTCTTTTTTTTTTTAAGAGACGGAGTCTTGCTCTGTCGCCCAGGCTGGAGTGCAGTGGCCGGATCTCAGCTCACTGCAACCCCCACCTCCCAGGCTCAAGAGATCCACCCACCTCAGCTTCCCTAGTGGCTGGGACTACAGGCGCCCGCCACCACACCGGGCTAATTTTTGTACTTTTAGTAGAGACCAGGTTTCACCATGTTGGCCAGGCAGGTCTCGAACTCCTGACCTCAAGTGATCCACCTGCCTGGGCCTCCCAAAGTGCTGGGAGTACAGGCGTGAACCAACGCGCCCGGCCACATTTCGTATTCCTTTGTTTGTTTTATAGAGACGGTCTTGCTCTGTCACCCAGGCTGGAGTGCATTTGAAGCAAGATATTTCTCAGACCTCTTCGCGGTTCTTGGGGCTGCGGTGCCTCCCCTACTCTGCCGGCAGCTCTCAACTCCCCGCAGGAGGGGGCGCGCGAGTGAATGAGGCGGGAACTGGAGTGCTGGAAGCCACGAACTCCACTCACTCAGGCCTGCTGCGCCCCACCATTTATGGGAGGGTGCGTGGGGGTGAGCTGATGCTGGAGCCCGAGCGAGTGGTGGCCAGCAGGAGCGAACTCCATGCAGGCCCTGCGGCTGTGTCTGGCAGATGCCCGCAACTCCTGAAGACCCACAGCCTGTCTCACAATCTGTCATGGTTGTGAAAAGTTGAGAGAATGTCTGCACAGTGTCTAACGGTGTCTGGTACACAGTGTGCGCTCAAATGGTAACCAGTTTAGTTGCGATAGTTGGTCTCCCCCTTCAGGTGTTGACCTCTGCAGCTGCATTTCCTTTCTAGACCCTATTTCTGGGCCATCGCCTCCCACCAATTAGGCAGGAAAATACTGTTTGCCTCTATCTGGCCCAAGGCTGTGTTCCTGGAGTTTATGTGAGAACCTAACCCCTTTCTCAGCTCCAACTGTAACCCTCTCCCCACCTCCAACACACACACACACATACACATGCTACCACACTGCCTGCAGTGCCATCACCCTGCCTGAAGTTCACCTCATTTTAGGATTGGACGGGTCTTCATAATTTAAATTTTATTATGAAAAAGTGGTAGGCTAAGGAACTCATTTAATTATTTGTCTAAATGTCAAATATAGAGTAGAAAGCACAAATATCTATTATAGAAATACTTGAGAGTCCTATATGCACTGTTACCCACAACCTTTAAACACTTATCCTCAAATCCCTAATAAGGACCCCTAATAAGTACATTTCTAAACCAGTTATTCAAGCTACATCCTCCCAGGATTGGACTTTGTTTCTACTTTGGTAGGGACGTAAATAAACAGAAACAACTGACCTAACTTTTTACTAAAGTAAAGAGATAATAAAGGGAATAAAATTAAGATTACATTTGGATTTTAACTTGTGTTCTTATTCCTACTGTCAGCAAAAATATCTAAAGTGCTTTTATTATCATTATAAATGAATATACTATTCATTGTGCAGATTTTGACATGTTCATAAATAAGTACCCAATGTTTGCTTGATAAAGGATGTGATAAAATGTTAACATTTGGGAAATCTGGGTGAAGAATATACAGGAATTATTTAAATGTAATATCTGTTAATCTGAAATTATTTAAAAGAAAAAGTTAAACTGTCTCATTCCTGAACAATTAAAAATTATTCAACCCAAAACTGAAAGGGGACTGCCTCTCCACTCGTGTGGGTATTTCTCGTCAGATGGGACAAGAGACTGAGAAAAGAAGTAAGACACAGAGAGAAAGTATAGAGAAAGAACAGTGGGCCCAGGGGACCGGCACCGGCACTGGTCTCCGAGTTCCCTCAGTATTTATTGATTACTGTTTTCACTGTCTCAGTAAGGGGAGTGTGACAGGACAACAGGGTGATGGTGGGGAGAAGGTCAGCAGGAAAACGTGAGTAAAGGAGTCTGCGTCATAAATAAGTTCAAGGGAAGGTACTGTGCCTGGACGTGTACATAGGCTGGATTTATGTTTCTCTTTACCCAGACATCTTAAGTGTAGCAAAGAGTAACAGAGCAGTATTGCTGCCAGCATATCTCCCCTCCAGCCACAGCATGGTTTTCTCCTGTATCAGAATAGAACGTTAATAGTAGGCTTTACACGGAGACATTCCGTTCCCAGGAATATGCGGAAAACAGAGGCCTTCCTCTTATCTCAACGGCAAAGAGGCCTTCCGCTTTTACTAATCCTCCTCAGCACAGACCCTTTATGGGTGTAGGGCTGGGGGACGGTTAGGTCTTTTCCTTCCCACGAGGCCGTATCTCAGGCTGTCTCAGTGGGGGGAAACCTTGGACAATACCCAGGCTTTCTTGGGTAGAGGTCCCTGCAGCTTTCCGTGGTGCATCATGTCCCTGGTTAATAGAGAATGGAGAATGGCGATGACTTACCAGGCTTACTGTCTGCAAATATATTGTTAACAAGGCACATCCTGCACAGCCCTAAATCCCTTAAACCTTGATGCAATACAGCACATGTTTCTGTGATCACAGGGTT
This sequence comes from Rhinopithecus bieti, assembly GCF_001698545.2. Classification (NCBI taxonomy): domain Eukaryota; kingdom Metazoa; phylum Chordata; class Mammalia; order Primates; family Cercopithecidae; genus Rhinopithecus; species Rhinopithecus bieti. The sequence continues at coordinate 125,876 of NW_016826903.1, read as the reverse complement.
GGGGCTAAAGTTACAGATTAACGGCATCTCAAATCAGAACAATTTTTCTTTGTACAGATCAAAATGGAGTTTCTTTTGTCTCCCTTTTCCGCATAGACACAGTAACAGTCTGATCTCTCTTTCTTTTCCTCACACAAAACTATGTTTAAAATAATTTAAGTATGATTATGTAAGATTTGGGGGCTGGGTGTGGTGGCTCACACCTGTAATCCTAGCACTTTGGGAGTCGGAGGCAAGTGGATTGCTTGAGCTCAGGAGTTTGAGACCAGCCTGGGCAACATGGTGAAACCCTGTCTCTACTAAAATACAAAAAATTAGCCAGGCGTGATGGCACACGCCTGTAATCCCAGCCACTAGGGAGGCTGAGACAGGAGAATCGCTTGAACCTGGGAGGCAGAGGTTGCAGTGAGCCAAGATGATGCCATAGTGCACTCCAGCCTGGGTGACAGAGCGAGACTACGTCTCAAAAAAAAAAGATTTGGGATGCTTTATAAACAGTTATATATATTTGGGAGATTAGATTACATATATTAAATCAAGAACAATAAAAGCTGGTATTTGATAAAGTACTGAAGTAAATGTAACATCCTAAATGTATGCAATAGAATGGTTAGAGAGGATATGTTGTTGAAAAGTACCGGAACTAGAAACCCAGTTTCTAAACAACCTACGAATCTTTGGAAAATTAGAAAAAAAAATTTAGGCCGGGCGCGGTGGCTCAAGCCTGTAATCCCAGCACTTTGGGAGGCCGAGACGGGCAGATCACGAGGTCAGGAGATTGAGACCATCCTGGTTAACCCAGTGAAACCCCGTCTCTACTAAAAAATACAAAAAACTAGCCGGGCGAGGAGGCGGCGCCTGTAGTCCCAGCTACTGGGGAGGCTGAGGCAGGAGAATGGCCTAAACCCGGGAGGCGGGGCTTGCAGTGAGCTGAGATCCGGCAACTGCACTCCAGCCTGGGCCACAAAGCGAGACTCCGTCTCAAAAAAAAAAAAAAAAAAAATTTAGAAGAATATTTCAGATGACTGAGGATCACCTTTCCACTTGCTAAATAGGCATGTTAAGGGCAGAGGCCACTCAAGATTAATGAAGTGTTCTATTAACAATTTTAATGAGAACTCCTGCAGTACTCTTAGAAACACCCTTAAGAGTCTTGTCTGTGTTCCCTGTTGTGATTGGCCTGGAGTAGGATACATGACTACCTCATATTACTTGTATTTTTCCCTGCCTTCATTTTATCTCCCTCTGGTTGCACACCTCATCACTGAACACTTAAGGTAAGATACTAATCTCTGTGTATGTGTACTTATTTGTTACAGAATATGCTTGGCATATATTTTATTTTTTAGTTGCAATGATAGTAAAGCATATATTTAAGTATCAAATTATAATTGGGTAGATTATCAGAATTGAACATTAAATCTATTTACCAAGAAAGTATATTTATTTGTAAATGAAAATAAAAATTTGAATTTCAAAGGCTAATCATTCCATAAAAGTTTCCATTTGTATTTGTAATTTAAATTTTATTTTGAAAAAATGATAGTCTAAGGAGCTCATTTAATTTTTGGCCTAAATGTGAAATATAGAATAGAAAACATATCTATTATAGAAATACTTGAGATCCTATATGTACTGTACAAATCTTATATGTACTGTTATCTACAACCATTTAAACACTTACCCATAAACTCCTAATAAGTACCTTTTGCTTCAAGACCTATATTCCTTAGACCAACCATTAGAAAATTGGATGTTCACTCCAGCTATATGATTTTTTTTAAAAAAATGAATTGGCCGGGAGCAGTAACTCACACTTGTAATCCCAGCATTTTGGGAGGCAGAGGTGGGAGGATCGCTTGAGGCCAGGAATTCAGGATCAGCCTAGGCAACACAGCAAGATCGTGTTTCTATTAAAAAATTAGTTTTAAATTTTAAATTAAAATAAAATAAAGTATAAGTGTTAAAAGGTCGCTTGTCTGTTTCTCACTTGGAATATTAAATGCTAGAAGCTGTGTTTGCCTTTTTGTGAAGATAGAAACCTAAATGCCCTTTTGTTCTGTTTGTATGTTTGAATGCTAAAGGTTCATTTCCAGAACAGAAGCAGTTCATACTTGGTGCGCTGTGGACTCTTGTGATAATTAACCAAGAGTAACTCTATTTGTCCAACCTCACACCTAAAGAAGAAAGAAAATGGCTTGTGCTGAGTTTTCTTTTCATGTACCAAGTCTAGAAGAGCTTGCTGGAGGTAAAAACAATATTAACTTTGGGTTTTAAAATTATCCCAAGAGAAAATTCTTTTAAAAGATTCTAAGATCTATCTATATCTTACTACTTACCTACATCTATATCTTACTTATCAAAATAATACTTTTGGTATGGAATTCATTTTCCATTTCAGTTTCTGTTCTGTCCCATTTTTATTGAGAAAGTCCAAAATTCTGTCCCTCCAAAAAAACTGAAATTATAATTTGTAAATTCTTTTTTCTTTCACTTATAGATTATTGATGATACCAGCTTTACAGGATGTAAATGATTAGTGATCCAAGACTTAAGCATGTGTGATGCCCAAAGAGTTGCACAATTTTGCTTTAACTTTTTTCACTTACATTATTCTTTAAATGTATATTCTACTGTTGTGTGTTAATCATATTCCCAATATAATTCCCCCACACCACTGATAATGACAGACTGCCAGTGAACTTGCTTTGATTTCTCTCTGTGTTTATTTTTATATATTTCTCCTTGTTCAAACAAGTATTTAAGGCAGTTTCCCAAGATGAATTAGGAGGGAAGATAGGCAAAAAAAGGAAAACAAAAATGGGCACACAAAATGAAGCCAGGAATAGTTCTTATCCGAAACTGTAAAGTCTGTCAGAATACCAACCTTTATTTGACAACCTCTAGGTTCTGTTCTGATGGTAACTATAGAACCTTCCCTTGCTTCTCAAAATGTGTTGTTCTGGTAGTTCATTTGTCATCTTGATAAGGTCGAAGTCAACAGATAGACTCATTTTTGCTTTGTTGTAACTTTCCTCTTATAATCTCCCCCCCCTCCCCCCCGCCAATTGAATGGTAACTAGTAAACAATCTGTATTGTTTGGCCTGTATTTCTTTTTCATCAGTCTGTCTTCCCTAATATGACAGGGTAGCTAGGAATTTTTTCTTTTTCTTTTCTCTTTTTGTAAACGTAGGATCTTGCTCTATTGCCCAGGATGCTCTTGAACTCCTGACCTCACTTGATCCTCCTGCCTCGGCCACCCAGAGTGTTGGGATTACAGGCATGAGCCACCATGCTTGGCCAGATTTTTTCTTTTATTGCTTTTCTAGAACCAGTTTTCACTTTTGTGTTTGTTTCTCTTTTCCTTCTATATGTGCAGGATATATTCAGTAAAAGTAGAAATTTTATGGCCTGCTACAGTGGCTCATGCCTGCAATCTCAACACTTTAGGAGGCCAAGGTAGACAGATCACTTGAGGTCAGGAGTTCAAGACCAGCCTGGCCAACATGGCAAAACTCCATCCCTACTAAAAATACAAAAATTAGCTGGGCGTGATGGTGTGTGCCAGTAATTCCAGTTATTCGGGAGTCTGAGCCTCAAGAATCACTTGAACCCGGGAGGCAGAAGTTACATTGAGCCAAGATCGCGCCACTGCACTTCAGCCTAGGCGACAATGTGAGACTCAGTCTCAAAAAAAAAAAAAAAAAAAGAAATTGACCAGGTACAGTGGCTCAGGCCTGTAATCTCAGCACTTTGGAAGGCCGAGGCAGGTGGATCACGAGGTCAGGAGTTCAAGACCAGCCTGGCCAACATGGTGAAGCCCCATCTCTACTAAAAATACAAAAAATACCTGGGTGTGGTGGTGGGTGCCTGTAACCCCAGCTACTCGGGAGGCTGAGGCAGGAGAATGGCATGAACCAGGGAGGTGGAGGTTGCAGTAAGCCAAGATCGTACCATTGCACTCCAGCCTGGGTGACAGGGTGAGACTCCATCTCCAAAAAAAAAGAAGAAATTTTATAAGAACTTTTGATCCTTAAAAGTACATAGGCTGATGCGGTGGCTCATGCTTGTAATTCCAGCATTTGGGGAGGCCAAGGTGAGCAGATCTTTTGAGCCCAGGAGTTTGAGAGCAGCCTGGGCAACAAGCTAAAACCCCATTTTTACAAAAATTAGCCAAGCATGGTGGCACCCACCTATAGTCCCAGCTTCTGGGGAGGTTGAGGTGGGAGGATTACTTGAGCCTGGAGATCAAGGCTGAGTGAGCCAAGATCGTGCTGCACACCATTGCACTCCAGTCTGGGCGACAGGGTGAGGCTATCAGAGTGAGACTCTGTCTCAAAAAAAAAAGAAAAAAAAAACCATTGAGGCTAGGTGTGATGGCTCATTGTAATCCCAGCACTTCGGGAGACACAAGGCAGGAAGATCACATGAGCCCAGGAGTTCGAGACCAGCCAGGCAATATAGCAAGACCTGGTCTCTACATATAAAAGAGAGAGAGGGAAATACATCGGTCTTAAATTAATAACTTTGAGATACCTGTGCCTTTTTACATTGTTATTGAGGTATAACTGTCTACAGTAAAGTACACTAATCTTGAGTGTACAGCTTGATGAATGTTAACAATAGTTACACCTATGTAACTACTATCCAGATCAAAATGTAAAATATTTTCAACATCCCAGAAGGCTTCTTTGCATACCTTCCCAGTCAGCCTTGATCCATTGCCTGTTTCTGAGATGCATAAAGTAATATTGTATGTAGTCTTTTGTGTCTGGCTGCTTTGTTCAATATTTTGTCTGTTACCGTCACTGAAGTTGTTACATGTGATTACTTACTTTTCAAAAGTTTAAATGTTCACATTTCAGTTGGTTTTGGAATCTTCTTTCAAAAAAGAAGGTAATCCTCATCCTCACACAAGTGCAGGCTGTTTATCTTCAAAAGTTGGAAATCACTGTAGAGGAAGTATTTATATATCTTAGTCTACATTGTACTATATCATTATGTTTAATGTCTAGTTATATTCATTAATAAGACCATTTCCCCCCCTTTTTTTTATTATACAAGTTGAGATTGGGAGTGTGTTGGGGGTACTTTTGATATGTGGTAGCTAAGTTTTTACGTAATGTTAAATAATCTTATTCCTTGTCTTTATTAGTTATGCAGAAGGGGTTAAAAGATAACTTTGCTGATGTCCAGGTCTCTGTAGTTGATTGCCCTGATTTGACTAAGGAACCCTTTACCTTTCCTGTAAAAGGTAAGCAATTTTTGCAATTAGCTTTTGTTTTTTAGTCATAATATTTTTTTGAAACTAGAATTATCTTTAAGGACATCTTAAATTATCTACAAATAAAAGATATTGTCACAACGTTTAGGCTAAATTGTGCCAAATTTCTGTGCTCACTCTTCTGATATTGATTAAATTTCATTGCATACTCTTGTAGAAAAGGATTGTGTTTTATGCAGTTATGTAACCTTTACAGATTATAGAATAGATATCCAATAGGTTAGAATTCTTTGTATCACATGAGAGTTTTGCTTTTAATTGCTCAGACTGTTATGGAAACTGAATTTAATTTTTATGGTTTTATTTATTCAAGACCAGAAGGGATCCTAAAAGCCTTGTATTTGAATAATCTATTAAAACTAATCCTTCAACAAATTTGCCAAGTGAGCATCCACTGTTTGAAGTGAGAAGGAAGGGAAATTAGTGTTAGAAGAATAAAATAATTTGGCAGTGTGATAGATATTTATTTGATGTTTCAGTTTTTACAATAACACCGCAAGGTAAGTAGTAGCCCTGGTTTGCAGATGAGAAAACTGAAAAGGAGAGAGGCTAGATAAGCTCAGTGCAAATCATAATCAGGATTCAAATGCAAGTCTGTCTCTTTCCAAAGTCTAACCCTCTCCCGTTATACCCTGTTATGATGAGGAATTTGAGAATAAACACTCAAAGTGTTCTTTTTATTCTGTAATTAACATCTTTGCTGAAAAGGAGTTTGCCATAGAAATTCTGGACTCCACTTCTGTCTTAAACCTGACTTTGAGATACATTAACATGGGGAGATTTGAATTGAATGTTTTTGGGGGGCCTTTCTAGCTTAAACAATATTTTATTTTAAGTAGAGCTGTAAATTCTAGAAGGCTTGTGTACTATATGGCAATGTCTTTTAACTTCTTCAAAGCATTTAGCATCCTTTTTTTTTTTTTTTTTTTTT